>NW_020191375.1:0-44439 GCF_002263795.3 Bos taurus
AGTGCATGGTCAGCCACGTTATCAGTGCATGTTAAGGCAGGAGCAGAGCATGGTCAGCCATGTGATCAGTTGTGTATGATCTCCCACGTGATCAGTGGATGATCAGCCACGTGATCAGTGCATGTTCAGCCACGTGATCAGAGCATGCACAGTCACGTGATCAGTGTGTGTCAGCCTCGTGTTCAGTGCATGGTCAGCCACGTATTCAGGCATCATCAGGAACGTGAAGAGTGCCTGATCAGCCACATGATCAGTGTATGCTCTCCCACGTAATCAGTGCATGATCAGCCACGTGAACAGTGTATGATCAGCTTCAGTCATCAGTGCATGGTCAGCCACGTGATCAGTGCAATGATCAGGCACGTGATGAGTGCATGATCAGCCACGTGATCAGTGCATGATCAGGCACGTATGAGTGCATGATCATCCACGTGATCAGTGCATGTCAGCCACAGAGGTCATTGCATGTTCAGCCACTTGATCAGTGCATGCACAGTCACTTATCAGTGTATGAACAGCTTCGAGATCAGTGCATGATCAGCCATGTGATCATGTATGTTCAGCCACGTGATCAGTGAATGCACAGTCACGTGATCAGTGCATGATCAGCTTCGTGATCAGTGCATGGTCAGTCACGTGATCAGTGCATGATCAGGCACGTGAAGAGTGCATGATCAGCCAGCGTGAACCAGTGCATGATCTCCCACGTGATCAGTGCATATCAGCCACGATCAGTGCTGTTCAGCCACGTGATCAGTGCATGCACAGTCCCGTGACCAGTGTATGATCAGCTTCGTGATCAGTGCATGGTTAGCCACGTGATCAGTGCATCATCAGGCACGTGAAGATGCCTGATCAGCCACATGATCAGTGTTATTCTCTCCCACGTAATCAGTGCATGATCAGCCACGTGATCAGGCATGATCAGCTTCATCATCAGTGCATGGTCAGCCACGTGATCAGTGCATGACCAGGCATGTGATAGGTATGATTCACCACGTGATCAGTGCATGATCTCCAAAGATCAGTGCATGATCAGCCACGGGATCAGTGCATGATCAGGCAGGTGATTGAGTGCATGATCAGTCACGTGATAAGTGCATGATCGTTACGTGATCAGTTATTGATCAGGCATGTGATCAATGCATGATCAGTCACTGATCAGGGTATGATCAGCCAAGTGATTAGTGCATGAAAGCCACGTGACCCTTGCATGATCAGTCACTGATCAGTGCATGATAGCTACGTGATCAGTGCATGATCAGCCATTTGATCACTGTATATCAGCCACGTCATCAGTGCATGCACAGTCACGTGACCAGTGTATGATCAGCTTCCTGATCAGTGCATGATCAGCCAAGTGATCAGTGCATGCACAGTCACGTAATCAGTGTATGATCAGCTTCGTGATCAGTGCCATGATGAGCCACGTGATCAGTGCATGATATGGCACGTGTTCGTGCATTATCCCTAATGTTATCAGTGTATGATCAGACACGTGATGAGTGCCATGAACAGCCTCATGATCAGTGTAGATCACCGCGTGATCTGTGCATGATCCGCAACGTGTTTAGTGCATGATCAGTCATGTGATCAGTGTATGATCAGCCATTTGATCAGTGCGATGATCACCCACATGATCAGTGCATGTTCAGCCACTTGATCAGAATGCACACAGTGAGAGTGCATGTTCAGCCATGTAGTCAGTGATGATCTCCAAGGATCAGTCCATGATCAGCCACGTGATCAGTGCATGATCAGCCACGTGATCATTGCATGTTCAGCCACATGGGACAGGCATACACAGTCATGTGATCAGTGTATGATCAGCTTCGTGATCAGTGCAATGGTCAGCCATGAGATCAGTGCATGATCAGGCACGTTCCTCAAGTGTGCATGATCAGTCACGTGATCAGTGTACGATAGCAAGTTATCAGTGCTGGTCAGCCACGTGATCAGTGCATGATCAGGCACGTGATGAGTGCATGATCACACGTGATCAGTGCATGGTCAGCCACGTTGATCTTGCATGTTCAGCCACGTGATCAGTGCATCCAGTCACGTGATCAGTGCATGATCAGCTTCTCAGTGCATGGTCAGCCATGTAATCATTGTATGTTCAGCCACGGTGATCAGTGAATGCACAGTCACGTGATCAGTGCATGATCAGCTTCGTGATCAGTGCATGGTCAGTCACGTGACAGTGCATGATCAGGCACGTGAAGAGTGCATGATCAGCCAGGTGACCAGTGCATGATCTCCCACGTGATCAGTGCATGCACAGTCACGTGATTCAGGTATGACCATTTTACTGTAGTTCATGATCAGCCACGTGATCAGTGTATGATCAACCACGTGATCAGTGCATGATCAGCCAAGTGATCAGTGCATGCACAGTCACGAATCAGTGTATGATCAGCTTCGTGATCAGTGCATGATGAGCCACGTGATCAGTGCATGATATGGCATGGTGTTCAGTGCATTATCCGTAATGTTATCAGTGTATGATCAGACACGTTGGATGTGCCATGAACAGCCTCATGATCAGTGTAGGATCAGCCGCGTGATCTGTGCATGATCCTCAACGTGTTAGTCCATGATCATCATGTGATCAGTGTATGATCAGCCATGTGATCAGTGCATGATCACCCACATGATCAGTGCATGTTCAGCCACGTGATCAGAGAATGCACAGTCACGTGATAAGTGTATGATCAGCTTCGTGATCAGTGCTATGATCAGCCACGTGATCATGTATGTTCAGCCACTGGGATCAAGTGAATGCACAGTCACGTGATCAGTGCGATGATCAAACTTCGTGATCAGTGCATGATAAGGCACGTGAAGAGTGCATTGATCTTCCAAAGTATCAGTCCATGATCAGCCATCGTGATCAGTGCATGATCTCCAAAGTGATCAGTGCATGATCAAGCCACCCGTGATCATTGCATGCTCAGCCACATGACAGTGCCATACACAGTCACGTGATCAGTGTATGATCAGCTTCGGATCAGTGCATGGTCAGCCACGAGATCAGTGCATGATCAGGCACGTCAAGTGTGCATGATCAGTCACGCTGATCAGTGTACGATAGCAAAGTTATCTGTGCCATGATCAGCCAGGTGATCAGTGCATGATCAGCCACGTGATCATTGCATGTTCAGCCACATGATGTCAGTGCATGCACAGTCACTGATCAGTGTGAATGATCAGCTTCTGTGATCGGCGCGCACTTACATGGTCAGCCACCGTGATCAGGTATGACAAGCCACGTGATCAGTGCGCATGATAGCCACGTGACCCCCTGCATGATCAGTCACGTGATCAGTGCATGATGAGCCATGGGATCAGTGCATGCACAGTCAAGTGATCAGTGATCGATGATCAGCTTCGTGATCAGTGCATGGTCAGCCACGTGATCAGTGCAGTTAAGGCAGGAGAAAGAGTGCATGGTCAGCCATTTGATCAGTGTATGATCTCCCACGTGCACAGTGTGCAGTATGATCAGCCACGTGATCAGTGCATGTTCAGCCACGTGATCAGAGCATGCACAGTCACAGCTGATCAGTGTTGTGATCAGCCTCAGTGTTCAGTGCATGGTCAGCCACGTATTCAGTGCATCATCAGGAACGTGAAGATGCTGCTATCAAGCCACATGACTCAGTGTATGCTCCCCACGTAATCAGTGCATGATTACCCACGTGATCAGTGCATGATCAGCCACGTGATCACTGTATGATCAGCCACGTGATCAGTGCATCCACAGTCACGTGATCAGTGCACGATCAGCTTCGTGATCAGTTCATTATCAGCCACGTGATCAGTGCATGATCAGCCACGTGATCAATCCATGTTAAGCCACATGGACAGTGCATGCACAGTCACGTGAATCAGTGTATGATCAGCTTCGTGATCAGTGCATGGTCAGCCACGAGATCAGTGCATGATCAGGCACGTCAAAGTTTGCATTGTCAGTCACGGTGATCAGTGTATGATAGCAAAGTTATCTGTGCATGATAAGCAAGGTGATCAGTGCATGATCAGCCACGTGATCATTCGCATGATCAGCCACGTGATGAGTGCATGCACAGTCACGTGACATCAGTGTATGATCAGCTTCGTGATCGGTGCATTGGTCAGCCACGTGATCATGCATGATCAGCACGTCAAGTGTGCATTGATCAGTCACGTGATCTGTGTATGATAGCAAAGTTATCAGTACATGATCAGCCACGTGATTAGGGCATGAATCAGCCACATGATGAGTGCATGCACAGTCACGTGATCAGTGTATGATCAACTTCGTGATCAGTGCATGATCAGCCATGTGATCAGTGCATGATCAGCAGGTGATGAGTGCATGATCAGTCACGTGATAAGTGCATGATCAGTCACGTGATCAGTTAATGATCAGGCAAGTGATCAATGCATGATCAGTCACTTGATCAGTGTATGATCAGCCACGTGATTAGTGCATGAAAGCCACGTGACCCCTGCATGATCAGTCACGTGATCAGTGCATGATAGCTACGTGATCAGTGCATGATCAGCCATGTAATCAGTGCATGTTCACCACGTGATCACTGTATGATCAGCCACGTCATCCAGTGCATTGCACAGTCACGTGACCAGTGTATGATCAGCTTCCTGATCAGTGCATGATCAGCCATGTGATCAGTGCATGCACAGTCACGTGATCAGTGTATGACCATCTTACTGAGTAGTTCAATGATCAGCCACGTGATCAGTGTATGATCAACCACGTGATCAGTGCATGATCAGCCACATGAACAGTGCAAGATCAGCCAAGTGATCAGTGCATGCACAGTCACGTAATCAGTGTATGATCAGCTTCGTGATCAGTGCATGATGAGCCACGTGATCAGTGCAATGATATGGCATGTGTTCAGTGCATTATCTGTAATGTTATCAGTGTATGATCAGACACGTGATGAGTGCATGAACAGCCTCATGATCAGTGTAGGATCAGCCGCGTGATCTGTGCATGATCCGCAACGTGTTTAGTGCATGATCAGTCATGTGATCAGTGTATGATCAGCCATGTGATCAGTGCATGATTACCCACATGATCAGTGCATGTTCAGCCACGTGATCAGAGAATGCACAGTCACGTGATAAGTGTAATGATCAGCTTCGTGATCAGTGCATGATCAGCCACGTGATCATTGTATGTTCAGCCACGGGATCAGTGAAATGCACAGTCACGTGATCAGTGCATGATCAACTCGTGATCAGTGCATGATCAGCCACGTGATCATTGCATGTTCAGCCACATGGTCAATGCATGCACAGTCAAGTGATCAGTGTATGATCAGCTTCGTGATCAGTGCATGGTCAGCCACGTGATCAGTGTATGACCAGCCACGTGATCAGTGCATGATAGCCACGTGACCCCTGCATGATCAGTCACGTGATCAGTGCATGATGAGCCATGGTATCAGTGCATGCACAGTCAAGTGATCAGTGAATGATCAGCTTCGTGATCAGTGCATGGTCCACTCACGTGATCATTGCATGTTAAGGCAGAAAAGAGTGCATTGTCAGCCATGTGATCAGTGTATGATCTCCCACGTGATCAGTGCATGATCAGCCACGTGATCAGTGCATGTTCAGCCACGTGATCAGAGCATGCACAGTCACGTGATCAGTGTATGATCAGCCTCGTGTTCAGTGCATGGTCAGCCACGTAATCAGTGCATCATCAGGAACGTGAAGAGTGCCTGATCAGCCACATGAATCAGTGTATGCTCTCCCACGTAATCAGTGCATGATCAGCCACGTGAACAGTGCATGATCAGCTTCGTCATCAGTGCATGGTCAGCCACGTGATCAGTGCATGATCAGGCACGTGATGAGTGCATGATCAGCCCACGTGATCAGTGCATGATCAGGCACGTGATCAGTTCATGCACAGTCACGTGATCAGTGTATGACCATCTTACTGAGTAGTTCATGATCAGCCACGTGATCAGTGTATGATCAACCACGTGATCAGTGCATGATCAGCCACATGAACAGTGCAAGATCAGCCAAGTGATCAGTGCATGCACAGTCACGTAATCAGTGTATGATCAGCTTCGTGATCAGTGCATGATGAGCCACGTGATCAGTGCATGATATGGCACGTGTTCAGTGCATTATCCGTAATGTTATCAGTGTATGATCAGACACGTGATGAGTGCATGAACAGCCTCATGATCAGTGTAGGATCAGCCGCGTGATCTGTGCATGATCCGCAACGTGTTTAGTGCATGATCAGTCATGTGATCAGTGTATGATCAGCCATGTGATCAGTGCATGATCACCCACATGATCAGTGCATGTTCAGCCACGTGATCAGAGAATGCACAGTCACGTGATAAGTGTATGATCAGCTTCGTGATCAGTGCATGATCAGCCACGTGATCATTGTATGTTCAGCCACGGGATCAGTGAATGCACAGTCACATGATCAGTGCATGATCAACTCGTGATCAGTGCATGATAAGGCAAGTGAAGAGTGCATGATCAGCCACGTGATCAGTGCATGATCTCCAAAGTGATCAGTCCATGATCAGCCACGTGATCAGTGCATGATCAGCCACGTGATCATTGCATGTTCAGCCACATGGACAGTGCATACACAGTCACGTGATCAGTGGTATGATCAGCTTCGTGATCAGTGCATGGTCAGCCACGAGATCAGTGCATGATCAGGCACGTCAGTGTGCATGATCAGTCACGTGATCAGTGTACGATACCAAAGTTATCTGTGCATGATCAGCCAGGTGATCAGTGCATAGATCAGCCACGTGATCATTGCATGTTCAGCCACATGGTCAGTGCATGCACAGTCACGTGATCAGTGTATGATCAGCTTCGTGATCGGTGGCATGGTCAGCCACGTGATCAGTGTATGACCAGCCACGTGATCAGTGCATGATAGCCACGTGACCCCTGCATGATCAGTCACGTGATCAGTGAATGATGAGCCATGGGATCAGTGCATGCACAGTCAAGTGATCAGTGAAAGATCAGCTTCGTGATCAGTGCATGGTCAGCCACGTGATCAGTGCATGTTAAGGCAGGAGAAGAGTGCATGATCAGCCATGTGATCAGTGTATGATCTCCCACGTGATCAGTGCATGTTCAGCCACGTGATCAGAGCATGCACAGTCACGTGATCAGTGTATGATCAGCCTCGTGTTCAGTGCATGGTCACCCACGTTATCAGTGCATGATTACCCACGTGATCAGTGCATGATCAGCCACGTGATCACTGTATGATCAGCCACGTGATCAGTGCATCCACAGTCACGTGATCAGTGCACGATCAGCTTCGTGATCAGTTCATTATCAGCCACGTGATCAGTGCATGTTCAGCCACGTGATCAATCCATGTTAAGCCACATGGACAGTGCATGCACAGTCACGTGATCAGTGTATGATCAGCTTCGTGATCAGTGCATGGTCAGCCACGAGATCAGTGCATGATCAGGCACGTCAAGTTTGCATTGTCAGTCACGTGATCAGTGTAATGATAGCAAAGTTATCTGTGCATGATAAGCAAGGTGATCAGTGCATGATCAGCCACGTGATCATCGCATGATCAGCCACGTGATGAGTGCATGCACAGTCACGTGATCAGTGTATGATCAGCTTGTGATCGGTGCATGGTCAGCCCACGTGATCAGTGCATGATCAGGCACGTCAAGTGTGCATGATCAGTCACGTGATCTGTGTATGATAGCAAAGTTATCAGTACATGATCAGCCAAGTGATTAGGGCATGATCAGCCACATGATGAGTGCATGCACAGTCACGTGATCAGTGTATGATCAACTTCGTGATCAGTGCATGATCAGCCATGTGATCAGTGCATGATCAGGCAGGTGATGAGTGCATGATCAGTCACGTGATAAGTGCATGATCAGTCACGTGATCAGTTAATGATCAGGCATGTGATCAATGCATGATCAGTCAATTGATCAGTGTATGATCAGCCACGTGATTAGTGCATGAAAGCCACGTGACCCCTGCATGATCAGTCACGTGATCAGTGCATGATAGCTACGTGATCAGTGCATGATCAGCCATGTAATCAGTGCATGTTCAACCACGTGATCACTGTATGATCAGCCACGTCATCAGTGCATGCACAGTCACGTGACCAGTGTATGATCAGCTTCCTGATCAGTGCATGATCAGCCATGTGATCAGTGCATGCACAGTCACGTGATCAGTGTATGACCATCTTACTGAGTAGTTCATGATCAGCCACGTGATCAGTGTATGATCAACCACGTGATCAGTGCATGATCAGCCACATGAACAGTGCAAGATCAGCCAAGTGATCAGTGCATGCACAGTCACGTAATCAGTGTATGATCAGCTTCGTGATCAGTGCATGATGAGCCACGTGATCAGTGCATGATATGGCATGTGTTCAGTGCATTATCTGTAATGTTATCAGTGTATGATCAGACACGTGATGAGTGCATGAACAGCCTCATGATCAGTGTAGGATCAGCCGCGTGATCTGTGCATGATCCGCAACGTGTTTAGTGCATGATCAGTCATGTGATCAGTGTATGATCAGCCATGTGATCAGTGCATGATTACCCACATGATCAGTGCATGTTCAGCCACGTGATCAGAGAATGCACAGTCACGTGATAAGTGTATGATCAGCTTCGTGATCAGTGCATGATCAGCCACGTGATCATTGTATGTTCAGCCACGGGATCAGTGAATGCACAGTCACGTGATCAGTGCATGATCAACTCGTGATCAGTGCATGATCAGCCACGTGATCATTGCATGTTCAGCCACATGGTCAATGCATGCACAGTCAAGTGATCAGTGTATGATCAGCTTCGTGATCAGTGCATGGTCAGCCACGTGATCAGTGTATGACCAGCCACGTGATCAGTGCATGATAGCCACGTGACCCCTGCATGATCAGTCACGTGATCAGTGCATGATGAGCCATGGTATCAGTGCATGCACAGTCAAGTGATCAGTGAATGATCAGCTTCGTGATCAGTGCATGGTCACTCACATGATCATTGCATGTTAAGGCAGGAAAAGAGTGCATTGTCAGCCATGTGATCAGTGTATGATCTCCCACGTGATCAGTGCATGATCAGCCACGTGATCAGTGCATGTTCAGCCACGTGATCAGAGCATGCACAGTCACGTGATCAGTGTGTGATCAGCCTCGTGTTCAGTGCATGGTCAGCCACGTAATCAGTGCATCATCAGGAACGTGAAGAGTGCCTGATCAGCCACATGATCAGTGTATGCTCTCCCACGTAATCAGTGCATGATCAGCCACGTGAACAGTGCATGATCAGCTTCGTCATCAGTGCATGGTCAGCCACGTGATCAGTGCATGATCAGGCACGTGATGAGTGCATGATCAGCCACGTGATCAGTGCATGATCAGGCACGTGATCAGTTCATGCACAGTCACGTGATCAGTGTATGACCATCTTACTGAGTAGTTCATGATCAGCCACGTGATCAGTGTATGATCAACCACGTGATCAGTGCATGATCAGCCACATGAACAGTGCAAGATCAGCCAAGTGATCAGTGCATGCACAGTCACGTAATCAGTGTATGATCAGCTTCGTGATCAGTGCATGATGAGCCACGTGATCAGTGCATGATATGGCACGTGTTCAGTGCATTATCCGTAATGTTATCAGTGTATGATCAGACACGTGATGAGTGCATGAACAGCCTCATGATCAGTGTAGGATCAGCCGCGTGATCTGTGCATGATCCGCAACGTGTTTAGTGCATGATCAGTCATGTGATCAGTGTATGATCAGCCATGTGATCAGTGCATGATCACCCACATGATCAGTGCATGTTCAGCCACGTGATCAGAGAATGCACAGTCACGTGATAAGTGTATGATCAGCTTCGTGATCAGTGCATGATCAGCCACGTGATCATTGTATGTTCAGCCACGGGATCAGTGAATGCACAGTCACATGATCAGTGCATGATCAACTCGTGATCAGTGCATGATAAGGCAAGTGAAGAGTGCATGATCAGCCACGTGATCAGTGCATGATCTCCAAAGTGATCAGTCCATGATCAGCCACGTGATCAGTGCATGATCAGCCACGTGATCATTGCATGTTCAGCCACATGGACAGTGCATACACAGTCACGTGATCAGTGTATGATCAGCTTCGTGATCAGTGCATGGTCAGCCACGAGATCAGTGCATGATCAGGCACGTCAAGTGTGCATGATCAGTCACGTGATCAGTGTACGATACCAAAGTTATCTGTGCATGATCAGCCAGGTGATCAGTGCATAATCAGCCACGTGATCATTGCATGTTCAGCCACATGGTCAGTGCATGCACAGTCACGTGATCAGTGTATGATCAGCTTCGTGATCGGTGCATGGTCAGCCACGTGATCAGTGTATGACCAGCCACGTGATCAGTGCATGATAGCCACGTGACCCCTGCATGATCAGTCACGTGATCAGTGAATGATGAGCCATGGGATCAGTGCATGCACAGTCAAGTGATCAGTGAAAGATCAGCTTCGTGATCAGTGCATGGTCAGCCACGTGATCAGTGCATGTTAAGGCAGGAGAAGAGTGCATGATCAGCCATGTGATCAGTGTATGATCTCCCACGTGATCAGTGCATGTTCAGCCACGTGATCAGAGCATGCACAGTCACGTGATCAGTGTATGATCAGCCTCGTGTTCAGTGCATGGTCACCCACGTTATCAGTGCATGATTACCCACGTGATCAGTGCATGATCAGCCACGTGATCACTGTATGATCAGCCACGTGATCAGTGCATCCACAGTCACGTGATCAGTGCACGATCAGCTTCGTGATCAGTTCATTATCAGCCACGTGATCAGTGCATGTTCAGCCACGTGATCAATCCATGTTAAGCCACATGGACAGTGCATGCACAGTCACGTGATCAGTGTATGATCAGCTTCGTGATCAGTGCATGGTCAGCCACGAGATCAGTGCATGATCAGGCACGTCAAGTTTGCATTGTCAGTCACGTGATCAGTGTATGATAGCAAAGTTATCTGTGCATGATAAGCAAGGTGATCAGTGCATGATCAGCCACGTGATCATCGCATGATCAGCCACGTGATGAGTGCATGCACAGTCACGTGATCAGTGTATGATCAGCTTCGTGATCGGTGCATGGTCAGCCACGTGATCAGTGCATGATCAGGCACGTCAAGTGTGCATGATCAGTCACGTGATCTGTGTATGATAGCAAAGTTATCAGTACATGATCAGCCACGTGATTAGGGCATGATCAGCCACATGATGAGTGCATGCACAGTCACGTGATCAGTGTATGATCAACTTCGTGATCAGTGCATGATCAGCCATGTGATCAGTGCATGATCAGGCAGGTGATGAGTGCATGATCAGCCACGTGATCATTGCATGATCAGCCACGTGATCAGAGAATGCACAGTCACGAGAAAAGTGTATGATCAGCTTCGTGATCAGTGCATGATCAGCCACGTGATCATTGTATGTTCAGCCACGGGATCAGTGAATGCACAGTAACGTGATCAGTGCATGATCAACTCGTGATCAGTGCATGATAAGGCACGTGAAGAGTGCATGATCTCCAAAGTGATCAGTCCATGATCAGCCACGTGATCAGTGCATGATCTCCAAAGTGATCAGTGCATGATCAGCCACATGGACAGTGCATACACAGTCACGTGATCAGTGTATGATCAGCTTCGTGATCAGTGCATGGTCAGCCACGAGATCAGTGCATGATCAGGCACGTCAAGTGTGCATGATCAGTCACGTGATCAGTGTACGATAGCAAAGTTATCTGTGCATGATCAGCCAGGTGATCAGTGCATGATCAGCCACGTGATCATTGCATGTTCAGCCACATGGTCAGTGCATGCACAGTCACGTGATCAGTGTATGATCAGCTTCGTGATCGGTGCATGGTCAGCCACGTGATCAGTGTATGACCAGCCACGTGATCAGTGCATGATAGCCACGTGACCCCTGCATGATCAGTCACGTGATCAGTGCATGATGAGCCATGGGATCAGTGCATGCACAGTCAAGTGATCAGTGAATGATCAGCTTCGTGATCAGTGCATGGTCAGCCACGTTATCAGTGCATGTTAAGGCAGGAGCAGAGTGCATGGTCAGCCATGTGATCAGTGTATGATCTCCCACGTGATCAGTGGATGATCAGCCACGTGATCAGTGCATGTTCAGCCACGTGATCAGAGCATGCACAGTCACGTGATCAGTGTGTGATCAGCCTCGTGTTCAGTGCATGGTCAGCCACGTATTCAGTGCATCATCAGGAACGTGAAGAGTGCCTGATCAGCCACATGATCAGTGTATGCTCTCCCACGTAATCAGTGCATGATCAGCCACGTGAACAGTGTATGATCAGCTTCGTCATCAGTGCATGGTCAGCCACGTGATCAGTGCATGATCAGGCACGTGATGAGTGCATGATCAGCCACGTGATCAGTGCATGATCAGGCACGTGATGAGTGCATGATCATCCACGTGATCAGTGCATGGTCAGCCACGAGGTCATTGCATGTTCAGCCACGTGATCAGTGCATGCACAGTCACGTGATCAGTGTATGAACAGCTTCGAGATCAGTGCATGATCAGCCATGTGATCATTGTATGTTCAGCCACGTGATCAGTGAATGCACAGTCACGTGATCAGTGCATGATCAGCTTCGTGATCAGTGCATGGTCAGTCACGTGATCAGTGCATGATCAGGCACGTGAAGAGTGCATGATCAGCCAGGTGACCAGTGCATGATCTCCCACGTGATCAGTGCATGATCAGCCACGTGATCAGTGCATGTTCAGCCACGTGATCAGTGCATGCACAGTCCCGTGACCAGTGTATGATCAGCTTCGTGATCAGTGCATGGTTAGCCACGTGATCAGTGCATCATCAGGCACGTGAAGAGTGCCTGATCAGCCACATGATCAGTGTATTCTCTCCCACGTAATCAGTGCATGATCAGCCACGTGATCAGTGCATGATCAGCTTCATCATCAGTGCATGGTCAGCCACGTGATCAGTGCATGACCAGGCATGTGATGAGTGTATGATCACCCACGTGATCAGTGCATGATCTCCAAAGAGATCAGTGCATGATCAGCCACGGGATCAGTGCATGATCAGGCAGGTGATGAGTGCATGATCAGTCACGTGATAAGTGCATGATCAGTTACGTGATCAGTTATTGATCAGGCATGTGATCAATGCATGATCAGTCACTTGATCAGTGTATGATCAGCCAAGTGATTAGTGCATGAAAGCCACGTGACCCTTGCATGATCAGTCACGTGATCAGTGCATGATAGCTACGTGATCAGTGCATGATCAGCCATTTGATCACTGTATGATCAGCCACGTCATCAGTGCATGCACAGTCACGTGACCAGTGTATGATCAGCTTCCTGATCAGTGCATGATCAGCCAAGTGATCAGTGCATGCACAGTCACGTAATCAGTGTATGATCAGCTTCGTGATCAGTGCATGATGAGCCACGTGATCAGTGCATGATATGGCACGTGTTCAGTGCATTATCCCTAATGTTATCAGTGTATGATCAGACACGTGATGAGTGCATGAACAGCCTCATGATCAGTGTAGGATCAGCCGCGTGATCTGTGCATGATCCGCAACGTGTTTAGTGCATGATCAGTCATGTGATCAGTGTATGATCAGCCATGTGATCAGTGCATGATCACCCACATGATCAGTGCATGTTCAGCCACTTGATCAGAGAATGCACAGTCACGTGAAGAGTGCATGTTCAGCCATGTGATCAGTGCATGATCTCCAAAGTGATCAGTCCATGATCAGCCACGTGATCAGTGCATGATCAGCCACGTGATCATTGCATGTTCAGCCACATGGACAGTGCATACACAGTCATGTGATCAGTGTATGATCAGCTTCGTGATCAGTGCATGGTCAGCCATGAGATCAGTGCATGATCAGGCACGTCAAGTGTGCATGATCAGTCACGTGATCAGTGTACGATAGCAAAGTTATCAGTGCATGGTCAGCCACGTGATCAGTGCATGATCAGGCACGTGATGAGTGCATGATCATCCACGTGATCAGTGCATGGTCAGCCACGTGATCATTGCATGTTCAGCCACGTGATCAGTGCATGCACAGTCACGTGATCAGTGCATGATCAGCTTCGTGATCAGTGCATGGTCAGCCATGTGATCATTGTATGTTCAGCCACGTGATCAGTGAATGCACAGTCACGTGATCAGTGCATGATCAGCTTCGTGATCAGTGCATGGTCAGTCACGTGATCAGTGCATGATCAGGCACGTGAAGAGTGCATGATCAGCCAGGTGACCAGTGCATGATCTCCCACGTGATCAGTGCATGCACAGTCACGTGATCAGTGTATGACCATCTTACTGAGTAGTTCATGATCAGCCACGTGATCAGTGTATGATCAACCACGTGATCAGTGCATGATCAGCCAAGTGATCAGTGCATGCACAGTCACGTAATCAGTGTATGATCAGCTTCGTGATCAGTGCATGATGAGCCACGTGATCAGTGCATGATATGGCATGTGTTCAGTGCATTATCCGTAATGTTATCAGTGTATGATCAGACACGTGATGAGTGCATGAACAGCCTCATGATCAGTGTAGGATCAGCCGCGTGATCTGTGCATGATCCTCAACGTGTTTAGTCCATGATCAGTCATGTGATCAGTGTATGATCAGCCATGTGATCAGTGCATGATCACCCACATGATCAGTGCATGTTCAGCCACGTGATCAGAGAATGCACAGTCACGTGATAAGTGTATGATCAGCTTCGTGATCAGTGCATGATCAGCCACGTGATCATTGTATGTTCAGCCACGGGATCAGTGAATGCACAGTCACGTGATCAGTGCATGATCAACTCGTGATCAGTGCATGATAAGGCACGTGAAGAGTGCATGATCTCCAAAGTATCAGTCCATGATCAGCCACGTGATCAGTGCATGATCTCCAAAGTGATCAGTGCATGATCAGCCACGTGATCATTGCATGCTCAGCCACATGGACAGTGCATACACAGTCACGTGATCAGTGTATGATCAGCTTCGTGATCAGTGCATGGTCAGCCACGAGATCAGTGCATGATCAGGCACGTCAAGTGTGCATGATCAGTCACGTGATCAGTGTACGATAGCAAAGTTATCTGTGCATGATCAGCCAGGTGATCAGTGCATGATCAGCCACGTGATCATTGCATGTTCAGCCACATGGTCAGTGCATGCACAGTCACGTGATCAGTGTATGATCAGCTTCGTGATCGGCGCATGGTCAGCCACGTGATCAGTGTATGACAAGCCACGTGATCAGTGCATGATAGCCACGTGACCCCTGCATGATCAGTCACGTGATCAGTGCATGATGAGCCATGGGATCAGTGCATGCACAGTCAAGTGATCAGTGAATGATCAGCTTCGTGATCAGTGCATGGTCAGCCACGTGATCAGTGCATGTTAAGGCAGGAGAAGAGTGCATGGTCAGCCATTTGATCAGTGTATGATCTCCCACGTGATCAGTGGATGATCAGCCACGTGATCAGTGCATGTTCAGCCACGTGATCAGAGCATGCACAGTCACGTGATCAGTGTGTGATCAGCCTCGTGTTCAGTGCATGGTCAGCCACGTATTCAGTGCATCATCAGGAACGTGAAGAGTGCCTGATCAGCCACATGATCAGTGTATGCTCTCCCACGTAATCAGTGCATGATTACCCACGTGATCAGTGCATGATCAGCCACGTGATCACTGTATGATCAGCCACGTGATCAGTGCATCCACAGTCACGTGATCAGTGCACGATCAGCTTCGTGATCAGTTCATTATCAGCCACGTGATCAGTGCATGATCAGCCACGGATCAATCCATGTTAAGCCACATGGACAGTGCATGCACAGTCACGTGATCAGTGTATGATCAGCTTCGTGATCAGTGCATGGTCAGCCACGAGATCAGTGCATGATCAGGCACGTCAAGTTTGCATTGTCAGTCACGTGATCAGTGTATGATAGCAAAGTTATCTGTGCATGATAAGCAAGGTGATCAGTGCATGATCAGCCACGTGATCATCGCATGATCAGCCACGTGATGAGTGCATGCACAGTCACGTGATCAGTGTATGATCAGCTTCGTGATCGGTGCATGGTCAGCCACGTGATCAGTGCATGATCAGGCACGTCAAGTGTGCATGATCAGTCACGTGATCTGTGTATGATAGCAAAGTTATCAGTACATGATCAGCCACGTGATTAGGGCATGATCAGCCACATGATGAGTGCATGCACAGTCACGTGATCAGTGTATGATCAACTTCGTGATCAGTGCATGATCAGCCATGTGATCAGTGCATGATCAGGCAGGTGATGAGTGCATGATCAGTCACGTGATAAGTGCATGATCAGTCACGTGATCAGTTAATGATCAGGCAAGTGATCAATGCATGATCAGTCACTTGATCAGTGTATGATCAGCCACGTGATTAGTGCATGAAAGCCACGTGACCCCTGCATGATCAGTCACGTGATCAGTGCATGATAGCTACGTGATCAGTGCATGATCAGCCATGTAATCAGTGCATGTTCAACCACGTGATCACTGTATGATCAGCCACGTCATCAGTGCATGCACAGTCACGTGACCAGTGTATGATCAGCTTCCTGATCAGTGCATGATCAGCCATGTGATCAGTGCATGCACAGTCACGTGATCAGTGTATGACCATCTTACTGAGTAGTTCATGATCAGCCACGTGATCAGTGTATGATCAACCACGTGATCAGTGCATGATCAGCCACATGAACAGTGCAAGATCAGCCAAGTGATCAGTGCATGCACAGTCACGTAATCAGTGTATGATCAGCTTCGTGATCAGTGCATGATGAGCCACGTGATCAGTGCATGATATGGCATGTGTTCAGTGCATTATCTGTAATGTTATCAGTGTATGATCAGACACGTGATGAGTGCATGAACAGCCTCATGATCAGTGTAGGATCAGCCGCGTGATCTGTGCATGATCCGCAACGTGTTTAGTGCATGATCAGTCATGTGATCAGTGTATGATCAGCCATGTGATCAGTGCATGATTACCCACATGATCAGTGCATGTTCAGCCACGTGATCAGAGAATGCACAGTCACGTGATAAGTGTATGATCAGCTTCGTGATCAGTGCATGATCAGCCACGTGATCATTGTATGTTCAGCCACGGGATCAGTGAATGCACAGTCACGTGATCAGTGCATGATCAACTCGTGATCAGTGCATGATCAGCCACGTGATCATTGCATGTTCAGCCACATGGTCAATGCATGCACAGTCAAGTGATCAGTGTATGATCAGCTTCGTGATCAGTGCATGGTCAGCCACGTGATCAGTGTATGACCAGCCACGTGATCAGTGCATGATAGCCACGTGACCCCTGCATGATCAGTCACGTGATCAGTGCATGATGAGCCATGGTATCAGTGCATGCACAGTCAAGTGATCAGTGAATGATCAGCTTCGTGATCAGTGCATGGTCACTCACGTGATCATTGCATGTTAAGGCAGGAAAAGAGTGCATTGTCAGCCATGTGATCAGTGTATGATCTCCCACGTGATCAGTGCATGATCAGCCACGTGATCAGTGCATGTTCAGCCACGTGATCAGAGCATGCACAGTCACGTGATCAGTGTGTGATCAGCCTCGTGTTCAGTGCATGGTCAGCCACGTAATCAGTGCATCATCAGGAACGTGAAGAGTGCCTGATCAGCCACATGATCAGTGTATGCTCTCCCACGTAATCAGTGCATGATCAGCCACGTGAACAGTGCATGATCAGCTTCGTCATCAGTGCATGGTCAGCCACGTGATCAGTGCATGATCAGGCACGTGATGAGTGCATGATCAGCCACGTGATCAGTGCATGATCAGGCACGTGATCAGTTCATGCACAGTCACGTGATCAGTGTATGACCATCTTACTGAGTAGTTCATGATCAGCCACGTGATCAGTGTATGATCAACCACGTGATCAGTGCATGATCAGCCACATGAACAGTGCAAGATCAGCCAAGTGATCAGTGCATGCACAGTCACGTAATCAGTGTATGATCAGCTTCGTGATCAGTGCATGATGAGCCACGTGATCAGTGCATGATATGGCACGTGTTCAGTGCATTATCCGTAATGTTATCAGTGTATGATCAGACACGTGATGAGTGCATGAACAGCCTCATGATCAGTGTAGGATCAGCCGCGTGATCTGTGCATGATCCGCAACGTGTTTAGTGCATGATCAGTCATGTGATCAGTGTATGATCAGCCATGTGATCAGTGCATGATCACCCACATGATCAGTGCATGTTCAGCCACGTGATCAGAGAATGCACAGTCACGTGATAAGTGTATGATCAGCTTCGTGATCAGTGCATGATCAGCCACGTGATCATTGTATGTTCAGCCACGGGATCAGTGAATGCACAGTCACATGATCAGTGCATGATCAACTCGTGATCAGTGCATGATAAGGCAAGTGAAGAGTGCATGATCAGCCACGTGATCAGTGCATGATCTCCAAAGTGATCAGTCCATGATCAGCCACGTGATCAGTGCATGATCAGCCACGTGATCATTGCATGTTCAGCCACATGGACAGTGCATACACAGTCACGTGATCAGTGTATGATCAGCTTCGTGATCAGTGCATGGTCAGCCACGAGATCAGTGCATGATCAGGCACGTCAAGTGTGCATGATCAGTCACGTGATCAGTGTACGATACCAAAGTTATCTGTGCATGATCAGCCAGGTGATCAGTGCATAATCAGCCACGTGATCATTGCATGTTCAGCCACATGGTCAGTGCATGCACAGTCACGTGATCAGTGTATGATCAGCTTCGTGATCGGTGCATGGTCAGCCACGTGATCAGTGTATGACCAGCCACGTGATCAGTGCATGATAGCCACGTGACCCCTGCATGATCAGTCACGTGATCAGTGAATGATGAGCCATGGGATCAGTGCATGCACAGTCAAGTGATCAGTGAAAGATCAGCTTCGTGATCAGTGCATGGTCAGCCACGTGATCAGTGCATGTTAAGGCAGGAGAAGAGTGCATGATCAGCCATGTGATCAGTGTATGATCTCCCACGTGATCAGTGCATGTTCAGCCACGTGATCAGAGCATGCACAGTCACGTGATCAGTGTATGATCAGCCTCGTGTTCAGTGCATGGTCACCCACGTTATCAGTGCATGATTACCCACGTGATCAGTGCATGATCAGCCACGTGATCACTGTATGATCAGCCACGTGATCAGTGCATCCACAGTCACGTGATCAGTGCACGATCAGCTTCGTGATCAGTTCATTATCAGCCACGTGATCAGTGCATGTTCAGCCACGTGATCAATCCATGTTAAGCCACATGGACAGTGCATGCACAGTCACGTGATCAGTGTATGATCAGCTTCGTGATCAGTGCATGGTCAGCCACGAGATCAGTGCATGATCAGGCACGTCAAGTTTGCATTGTCAGTCACGTGATCAGTGTATGATAGCAAAGTTATCTGTGCATGATAAGCAAGGTGATCAGTGCATGATCAGCCACGTGATCATCGCATGATCAGCCACGTGATGAGTGCATGCACAGTCACGTGATCAGTGTATGATCAGCTTCGTGATCGGTGCATGGTCAGCCACGTGATCAGTGCATGATCAGGCACGTCAAGTGTGCATGATCAGTCACGTGATCTGTGTATGATAGCAAAGTTATCAGTACATGATCAGCCAAGTGATTAGGGCATGATCAGCCACATGATGAGTGCATGCACAGTCACGTGATCAGTGTATGATCAACTTCGTGATCAGTGCATGATCAGCCATGTGATCAGTGCATGATCAGGCAGGTGATGAGTGCATGATCAGTCACGTGATAAGTGCATGATCAGTCACGTGATCAGTTAATGATCAGGCATGTGATCAATGCATGATCAGTCAATTGATCAGTGTATGATCAGCCACGTGATTAGTGCATGAAAGCCACGTGACCCCTGCATGATCAGTCACGTGATCAGTGCATGATAGCTACGTGATCAGTGCATGATCAGCCATGTAATCAGTGCATGTTCAACCACGTGATCACTGTATGATCAGCCACGTCATCAGTGCATGCACAGTCACGTGACCAGTGTATGATCAGCTTCCTGATCAGTGCATGATCAGCCATGTGATCAGTGCATGCACAGTCACGTGATCAGTGTATGACCATCTTACTGAGTAGTTCATGATCAGCCACGTGATCAGTGTATGATCAACCACGTGATCAGTGCATGATCAGCCACATGAACAGTGCAAGATCAGCCAAGTGATCAGTGCATGCACAGTCACGTAATCAGTGTATGATCAGCTTCGTGATCAGTGCATGATGAGCCACGTGATCAGTGCATGATATGGCATGTGTTCAGTGCATTATCTGTAATGTTATCAGTGTATGATCAGACACGTGATGAGTGCATGAACAGCCTCATGATCAGTGTAGGATCAGCCGCGTGATCTGTGCATGATCCGCAACGTGTTTAGTGCATGATCAGTCATGTGATCAGTGTATGATCAGCCATGTGATCAGTGCATGATTACCCACATGATCAGTGCATGTTCAGCCACGTGATCAGAGAATGCACAGTCACGTGATAAGTGTATGATCAGCTTCGTGATCAGTGCATGATCAGCCACGTGATCATTGTATGTTCAGCCACGGGATCAGTGAATGCACAGTCACGTGATCAGTGCATGATCAACTCGTGATCAGTGCATGATCAGCCACGTGATCATTGCATGTTCAGCCACATGGTCAATGCATGCACAGTCAAGTGATCAGTGTATGATCAGCTTCGTGATCAGTGCATGGTCAGCCACGTGATCAGTGTATGACCAGCCACGTGATCAGTGCATGATAGCCACGTGACCCCTGCATGATCAGTCACGTGATCAGTGCATGATGAGCCATGGTATCAGTGCATGCACAGTCAAGTGATCAGTGAATGATCAGCTTCGTGATCAGTGCATGGTCACTCACATGATCATTGCATGTTAAGGCAGGAAAAGAGTGCATTGTCAGCCATGTGATCAGTGTATGATCTCCCACGTGATCAGTGCATGATCAGCCACGTGATCAGTGCATGTTCAGCCACGTGATCAGAGCATGCACAGTCACGTGATCAGTGTGTGATCAGCCTCGTGTTCAGTGCATGGTCAGCCACGTAATCAGTGCATCATCAGGAACGTGAAGAGTGCCTGATCAGCCACATGATCAGTGTATGCTCTCCCACGTAATCAGTGCATGATCAGCCACGTGAACAGTGCATGATCAGCTTCGTCATCAGTGCATGGTCAGCCACGTGATCAGTGCATGATCAGGCACGTGATGAGTGCATGATCAGCCACGTGATCAGTGCATGATCAGGCACGTGATCAGTTCATGCACAGTCACGTGATCAGTGTATGACCATCTTACTGAGTAGTTCATGATCAGCCACGTGATCAGTGTATGATCAACCACGTGATCAGTGCATGATCAGCCACATGAACAGTGCAAGATCAGCCAAGTGATCAGTGCATGCACAGTCACGTAATCAGTGTATGATCAGCTTCGTGATCAGTGCATGATGAGCCACGTGATCAGTGCATGATATGGCACGTGTTCAGTGCATTATCCGTAATGTTATCAGTGTATGATCAGACACGTGATGAGTGCATGAACAGCCTCATGATCAGTGTAGGATCAGCCGCGTGATCTGTGCATGATCCGCAACGTGTTTAGTGCATGATCAGTCATGTGATCAGTGTATGATCAGCCATGTGATCAGTGCATGATCACCCACATGATCAGTGCATGTTCAGCCACGTGATCAGAGAATGCACAGTCACGTGATAAGTGTATGATCAGCTTCGTGATCAGTGCATGATCAGCCACGTGATCATTGTATGTTCAGCCACGGGATCAGTGAATGCACAGTCACATGATCAGTGCATGATCAACTCGTGATCAGTGCATGATAAGGCAAGTGAAGAGTGCATGATCAGCCACGTGATCAGTGCATGATCTCCAAAGTGATCAGTCCATGATCAGCCACGTGATCAGTGCATGATCAGCCACGTGATCATTGCATGTTCAGCCACATGGACAGTGCATACACAGTCACGTGATCAGTGTATGATCAGCTTCGTGATCAGTGCATGGTCAGCCACGAGATCAGTGCATGATCAGGCACGTCAAGTGTGCATGATCAGTCACGTGATCAGTGTACGATACCAAAGTTATCTGTGCATGATCAGCCAGGTGATCAGTGCATAATCAGCCACGTGATCATTGCATGTTCAGCCACATGGTCAGTGCATGCACAGTCACGTGATCAGTGTATGATCAGCTTCGTGATCGGTGCATGGTCAGCCACGTGATCAGTGTATGACCAGCCACGTGATCAGTGCATGATAGCCACGTGACCCCTGCATGATCAGTCACGTGATCAGTGAATGATGAGCCATGGGATCAGTGCATGCACAGTCAAGTGATCAGTGAAAGATCAGCTTCGTGATCAGTGCATGGTCAGCCACGTGATCAGTGCATGTTAAGGCAGGAGAAGAGTGCATGATCAGCCATGTGATCAGTGTATGATCTCCCACGTGATCAGTGCATGTTCAGCCACGTGATCAGAGCATGCACAGTCACGTGATCAGTGTATGATCAGCCTCGTGTTCAGTGCATGGTCACCCACGTTATCAGTGCATGATTACCCACGTGATCAGTGCATGATCAGCCACGTGATCACTGTATGATCAGCCACGTGATCAGTGCATCCACAGTCACGTGATCAGTGCACGATCAGCTTCGTGATCAGTTCATTATCAGCCACGTGATCAGTGCATGTTCAGCCACGTGATCAATCCATGTTAAGCCACATGGACAGTGCATGCACAGTCACGTGATCAGTGTATGATCAGCTTCGTGATCAGTGCATGGTCAGCCACGAGATCAGTGCATGATCAGGCACGTCAAGTTTGCATTGTCAGTCACGTGATCAGTGTATGATAGCAAAGTTATCTGTGCATGATAAGCAAGGTGATCAGTGCATGATCAGCCACGTGATCATCGCATGATCAGCCACGTGATGAGTGCATGCACAGTCACGTGATCAGTGTATGATCAGCTTCGTGATCGGTGCATGGTCAGCCACGTGATCAGTGCATGATCAGGCACGTCAAGTGTGCATGATCAGTCACGTGATCTGTGTATGATAGCAAAGTTATCAGTACATGATCAGCCACGTGATTAGGGCATGATCAGCCACATGATGAGTGCATGCACAGTCACGTGATCAGTGTATGATCAACTTCGTGATCAGTGCATGATCAGCCATGTGATCAGTGCATGATCAGGCAGGTGATGAGTGCATGATCAGTCACGTGATAAGTGCATGATCAGTCACGTGATCAGTTAATGATCAGGCATGTGATCAATGCATGATCAGTCACTTGATCAGTGTATGATCAGCCACGTGATTAGTGCATGAAAGCCACGTGACCCCTGCATGATCAGTCACGTGATCAGTGCATGATAGCTACGTGATCAGTGCATGATCAGCCATGTAATCAGTGCATGTTCAACCACGTGATCACTGTATGATCAGCCACGTCATCAGTGCATGCACAGTCACGTGACCAGTGTATGATCAGCTTCCTGATCAGTGCATGATCAGCCATGTGATCAGTGCATGCACAGTCACGTGATCAGTGTATGACCATCTTACTGAGTAGTTCATGATCAGCCACGTGATCAGTGTATGATCAACCACGTGATCAGTGCATGATCAGCCACATGAACAGTGCAAGATCAGCCAAGTGATCAGTGCATGCACAGTCACGTAATCAGTGTATGATCAGCTTCGTGATCAGTGCATGATGAGCCACGTGATCAGTGCATGATATGGCATGTGTTCAGTGCATTATCTGTAATGTTATCAGTGTATGATCAGACACGTGATGAGTGCATGAACAGCCTCATGATCAGTGTAGGATCAGCCGCGTGATCTGTGCATGATCCGCAACGTGTTTAGTGCATGATCAGTCATGTGATCAGTGTATGATCAGCCATGTGATCAGTGCATGATTACCCAAATGATCAGTGCATGTTCAGCCACGTGATCAGAGAATGCACAGTCACGTGATAAGTGTATGTTAGCTTCGTGATCGGTGCATGATCAGCCACGTGATCATTGTATGTTCAGCCAAGCGATCAGTGAATGCACAGTCACGTGATCAGTGCATGATCAACTCGTGATCAGTGCATGATCAGCCACGTGATCATTGCATGTTCAGCCACATGGTCAGTGCATGCACAGTCAAGTGATCAGTGTATGATCAGCTTCGTGATCGGTGCATGGTCAGCCAGGTGATCAGTGTATGACCAGCCACGTGATCAGTGCATGATAGCCACGAGACCCCTGCATGATCAGTCACGTGATCAGTGCATGATGAGCCATGGGATCAGTGCATGCACAGTCAAGTGATCAGTGAATGATCAGCTTTGTGGTCAGTGCATGGTCACTCACGTGATCAGTGCATGTTCAGGCAGGTGAAGAGTGCATGATCAGCCATGTGATCAGTGTATGATCTCCCACGTGATCAGTGCATGATCAGCCACGTGATCAGTGCATGTTCAGCCACGTGATCAGAGCATGCACAGTCACGTGATCAGTGTATGATCAGCCTCGTGTTCAGTGCATGGTCAGCCACGTAATCAGTGCATCATCAGGAACGTGAAGAGTGCCTGATCAGCCACATGATCAGTGTATGCTCTCCCACGAAATCAGTGCATGATCAGCCACGTGATCAGTGGATGATCAGCCACGTGATCAGTGCATGGTCAGCCACGTGATCAGTGCATGATCAGGCACGTGATGACTGCATGATCATCCACGTGATCAGTGCATGGTCAGCCACGTGATCATTGCATGTCAGCCACGTGATCAGTGCATGCACAGTCACGTGATCAGTGTATGAACAGCTTCGAGATCAGTGCATGATCAGCCATGTGATCATTGTATGTTCAGCCACGTGATCAGTGAATGCACAGTCACGTGATCAGTGCATGATCAGCTTCGTGATCAGTGCATGGTCAGCCACGTGATCAGTGAATGATAGCCACGTGACCCCTGCATGATCAGTCACGTGATCAGTGCATGATGAGCCATGGAATCAGTGCATGAACTGTCACGTGATCAATGCATGATCTGCTTCGTGACCAGTGCATGGTCAGTCACGTGATCAGTGCATGATCAGTCACGTGTAGAGTGCATGATCAGCCAGGTGACCAGTGCATGATCTCCCACGTGATCAGTGCATGATCAGCCACGTGATCAGTGCATGTTCAGCCACGTGATCAGTGCATGCACAGTCACGTGACCAGTGTATGATCAGCTTCGTGATCAGTGCATGGTTAGCCACGTGGACAGTGCATCATCAGGCACGTGAAGAGTGCCTGATCAGACACATGATCAGTGTATTCTCTCCCACGTAATCAGTGCATGATCAGCCACGTGATCAGTGCATGATCAGCTTCATCATCAGTGCATGGTCAGCCACGTGATCAGTGCATGACCAGGCATGTGATGAGTGTATGATCACCCACGTGATCAGTGCATGATCTCCAAAAAGATCAGTGCATGATCAGCCACGTGATCAGTGCATGATCAGCCACGTGATCATTGCATGTTCAGCCACGTGATCAGTGCATGCACAGTCACGTGATCAGGGTATGATCAGCTTCGTCATCAGTGCATGGTCAGCCACGTGATCAGTGAATGATCAACCACGTGATCAGTGCATGATCAGCCACATGAACAGTGCAAGATCAGCCAAGTTATCAGTGCATGCACAGTCACGTAATCAGTGTAGGATCAGCTTCGTGATCAGTGCATGATGAGCCACGTGATCAGTGCATGATCAGGCACGTGTTCAGTGCATTATCAGTAATGTGATCAGTGTATGATCAGACACGTGATGAGTGCATGAACAGCCTCATGATCAGTGTATGATCAGCCGTGTGATAAGTGCATGATGGCCATGTTATCAGTGCATGATAGCTACGTGATCAGTGCATGATCAGCCATGTGGTCAGTGCATGATCAGCCACGTGATTAGTGTATGATCAGCTTCGTGATTAGTTCATGATCAGACACGTGATCAGTGAATGATCAACCACGTGATCAATGCATGATCAGCCACATGAACAGTGCAAGATCAGCCAAGTGATCAGTGCATGCACAGTCACGTAATCAGTGTATGATCAGCTTCGTGATCAGTGCATGATGAGCCATGTGATCAGTGCATGATCAGGCAGGTGAAGAGTGCATGATCAGCCAATAATCAGTGCGTGATCTCGCACGTGATCAGTGCATGATCAGCCACGTGATCTTTGCATGTTCAGCCACGTGATCAGGGCAACCACAGTCACGTGATCAGTGCATGTTCAGCTTCGTGATCAGTTCATGATCAGCCACGTGATCAGTGCATGTGCAGTCTCCTGATCAGTGTATTATCAGGCACGTGATCAGTGCATGCACAGTCACGTGATCAGTGTATGATCAGCTTCGTGATTAGTTCATGAAGAGCCACATGATCAGTGTGTGATCAACCACGTCCTCAGTGCATGGTCAGGCACATGAACAGTGCAAGATCAGCCAAGTGATCAGTGCATGCACAGTCACGTAATCAGTGTATGATCAGCTTCGTGATCAGTGCATGATGAGCCACGTGATCAGTGCATGATCAGGCACGTGATCAGTGCATTTTCAGTAATGTGATCAGTGTATGATCAGACACTTGATGAGTGCATGAACAGCCTCATGATCAGTGTATGATCAGCCGGGTTAGCAGGGCATGATCCGCAACGTGATTAGTGCATGATCAGTCATGTGATCAGTGTATGATCAGCCGCGTGATCAGTGCATGATCACCCACGTGATCAGTGCATGATCAGCCACGTGATCACTGTATGATCAGCCACGTGATCAGTGCATGCACAGTCACGTGACCAGTGTATGATCAGCTTCGTGATCAGTGCATGATCAGGCACGTGAAGAGTGCATGATCAGCCACGTGATAAGTGCGTGATCTCCCACGTGATCAGTGCATGATCAGCCACCTGATCAGTGCATGATCAGCCACGTGATCTTTGCATGCTCATCCACGTGATCAGTGCATCCACAGTCACGTGATCAGTGCACGATCAGCTTTGTGATCAGTTCATTATCAGCCACGTGATCACTGCATGATCAGCCACGTGATCAATCCATGTTTAGCCACATGGACAGTGCATGCACAGTCACGTGATCAGTGTATGATCAGCTTCGTGATCATTGCATGGTCAGCCACGAGATCAGTGCATGATCAGGCACGTCAAGTGTGCATGGTCAGTCACGTGATCAGTGTATGATAGCAAAGTTATCTGTGCATGATCAGCCAGGTGATCAGTGCATGTTCAGCCACGTGATCATTGCATGATCAGCCACGTGATGAGTGCATGCACAGTCACGTGATCAGTGTATGATCAGCTTCGTGATCGGTGCATGGTCAGCCACGTGATCAGTGCATGATCAGGCACGTCAAGTGTGCATGATCAGTCACGTGATCAGTGTATGATAGCAAAGTTATCAGTGCATGATCAGCCACGTGATTAGGGCATGATCAGCCTCGTGATGAGTGCATGCTCAGTCACGTGATCAGTGTATGATCAACTTCGTGATCAGTGCATGATGAGCCATGTGATCAGTGCATGATCAGGCAGGTGATGAGTGCATGATCAGTCACGTGATAAGTGCATGATCAGTCACGTGATCAGTTAATGATCAGGCATGTGATCAATGCATGATCAGTCACTTGATCAGTGTATGATCAGCCACGTTATTACTGCGTGAAAGCCACGTGACCCCTGCATGATCAGTCACGTGATCAGTGCATGATAGCTACGTGATCAGTGCATGATCAGCCACGTCATCAGTGTATGCACAGTCACGTGGCCAGTGTATGATCAGCTTCCTGATCAGTGCATGATCAGCCATGTGATCAGTGCATGCACAGTCACGTGATCAGTGTATGACCATCTTACTGAGTAGTTCATGGTCAGCCACGTGATCAGTGTATGATCAACCACGTGATCAGTGCATGATCAGCCACATGAACAGTGCAAGATCAGCTAAGTGATCAGTGCATGCACAGTCACGTAATCAGTGTATGATCAGCTTCGTGATCAGTGCATGATGAGCCACGTGATCAGTGCATGATATGGCATGTGTTCAGTGCATTATCTGTAATGTTATCAGTGTATGATCAGACACGTGATGAGTGCATGAACAGCCTCATGATCAGTGTAGGATCAGCCGCGTGATCTGTTCATGATCCGCAACGTGTTTAGTGCATGATCAGTCATGTGATCAGTGTATGATCAGCCATGTGATCAGTGCATGATTACCCACATGATCAGTGCATGTTCAGCCACGTGATCAGAGAATGCACAGTCACGTGATAAGTGTATGATCAGCTTCGTGATCAGTGCATGATCAGCCACGTGATCATTGTATGTTCAGCCACGGGATCAGTGAATGCACAGTCACGTGATCAGTGCATGATCAACTCGTGATCAGTGCATGATCAGCCACGTGATCATTGCATGTTCAGCCACATGGTCAGTGCATGCACAGTCAAGTGATCAGTGTATGATCAGCTTCGTGATCGGTGCATGGTCAGCCACGTGATCAGTGCATGCACAGTCACGTGATCAGTGTATGAACAGCTTCAAGATCAGTGCATGATCAGCCATGTGATCATTGTATGTTCAGCCACGTGATCAGTGAATGCACAGTCACGTGATCAGTGCATGATCAGCTTCGTGATCAATGCATGGTCAGCCACGTGATCAGTGCATGATAGTCACGTGACCCCTGCATGATCAGTCACGTGATCACTGCATGATGAGCCATGGGATCAGTGCATGCACAGTCACGTGATCAGTGTATGATGAGCTTCGTGATCAGTGCATGGTCAGTCACGTGATCAGTGCATGATCAGGCACGTTTAGAGTGCATGATCAGCCAGGAGACAAGTGCATGATCTCCCACGTGATCAGTGCATGATCAGCCACGTGATCAGTGCATGTTCGGCCACGTGATCAGTGCATGCACAGTCACGTGACCAGTGTATGATCAGCTTCGTGATCAGTGCATGGTTAGCCACGTGGACAGTGCATCATCAGGCACGTGAAGAGTGCCTGATCAGCCACATGATCAGTGTATTCTCTCCCACGTAATCAGTGCATGATCAGCTTCATCATCAGTGCATGGTCAGCCACGTGATCAGTGCATGACCAGGCATGTGATGAGTGTATGATCACCCACGTGATCAGTGCATGATCTCCAAAGAGATCAGTGCATGATCAGCCACGTGATCAGTGCATGATCAGCCACGTGATCATTGCATGTTCAGCCACGTGATCAGTGCATGCACAGTCACGTGATCAGGGTATGATCAGCTTCGTCATCAGTGCATGGTCAGCCACGTGATCAGTGAATGATCAACCACGTGATCAGTGCATGATCAGCCACATGAACAGTGCAAGATCAGCCAAGTTATCAGTGCATGCACAGTCACGTAATCAGTGTAGGATCAGCTTCGTGATCAGTGCATGATGAGCCACGTGATCAGTGCATGATCAGGCACGTGTTCAGTGCATTATCAGTAATGTGATCAGTGTATGATCAGACACGTGATGAGTGCATGAACAGCCTCATGATCAGTGTATGATCAGCCGTGTGATAAGTGCATGATGGCCATGTTATCAGTGCATGATAGCTACGTGATCAGTGCATGATCAGCCATGTAGTCAGTGCATGATCAGCCACGTGATTAGTGTATGATCAGCTTCGTGATTAGTTCATGATCAGACACGTGATCAGTGAATGATCAACCACGTGATCAATGCATGATCAGCCACATGAACAGTGCAAGATCAGCCAAGTGATCAGTGCATGCACAGTCACGTAATCAGTGTATGATCAGCTTCGTGATCAGTGCATGATGAGCCATGTGATCAGTGCATGATCAGGCAGGTGAAGAGTGCATGATCAGCCACGTGATCATTGCATGATCAGCCACGTGATCAGAGAATGCACAGTCACGAGAAAAGTGTATGATCAGCTTCGTGATCAGTGCATGATCAGCCACGTGATCATTGTATGTTCAGCCACGGGATCAGTGAATGCACAGTAACGTGATCAGTGCATGATCAACTCGTGATCAGTGCATGATAAGGCACGTGAAGAGTGCATGATCTCCAAAGTGATCAGTCCATGATCAGCCACGTGATCAGTGCATGATCTCCAAAGTGATCAGTGCATGATCAGCCACATGGACAGTGCATACACAGTCACGTGATCAGTGTATGATCAGCTTCGTGATCAGTGCATGGTCAGCCACGAGATCAGTGCATGATCAGGCACGTCAAGTGTGCATGATCAGTCACGTGATCAGTGTACGATAGCAAAGTTATCTGTGCATGATCAGCCAGGTGATCAGTGCATGATCAGCCACGTGATCATTGCATGTTCAGCCACATGGTCAGTGCATGCACAGTCACGTGATCAGTGTATGATCAGCTTCGTGATCGGTGCATGGTCAGCCACGTGATCAGTGTATGACCAGCCACGTGATCAGTGCATGATAGCCACGTGACCCCTGCATGATCAGTCACGTGATCAGTGCATGATGAGCCATGGGATCAGTGCATGCACAGTCAAGTGATCAGTGAATGATCAGCTTCGTGATCAGTGCATGGTCAGCCACGTTATCAGTGCATGTTAAGGCAGGAGCAGAGTGCATGGTCAGCCATGTGATCAGTGTATGATCTCCCACGTGATCAGTGGATGATCAGCCACGTGATCAGTGCATGTTCAGCCACGTGATCAGAGCATGCACAGTCACGTGATCAGTGTGTGATCAGCCTCGTGTTCAGTGCATGGTCAGCCACGTATTCAGTGCATCATCAGGAACGTGAAGAGTGCCTGATCAGCCACATGATCAGTGTATGCTCTCCCACGTAATCAGTGCATGATCAGCCACGTGAACAGTGTATGATTAGCTTCGTCATCAGTGCATGGTCAGCCACGTGATCAGTGCATGATCAGGCACGTGATGAGTGCATGATCAGCCACGTGATCAGTGCATGATCAGGCACGTGATGAGTGCATGATCATCCACGTGATCAGTGCATGGTCAGCCACGAGGTCATTGCATGTTCAGCCACGTGATCAGTGCATGCACAGTCACGTGATCAGTGTATGAACAGCTTCGAGATCAGTGCATGATCAGCCATGTGATCATTGTATGTTCAGCCACGTGATCAGTGAATGCACAGTCACGTGATCAGTGCATGATCAGCTTCGTGATCAGTGCATGGTCAGTCACGTGATCAGTGCATGATCAGGCACGTGAAGAGTGCATGATCAGCCAGGTGACCAGTGCATGATCTCCCACGTGATCAGTGCATGATCAGCCACGTGATCAGTGCATGTTCAGCCACGTGATCAGTGCATGCACAGTCCCGTGACCAGTGTATGACCAGCTTCGTGATCAGTGCATGGTTAGCCACGTGATCAGTGCATCATCAGGCACGTGAAGAGTGCCTGATCAGCCACATGATCAGTGTATTCTCTCCCACGTAATCAGTGCATGATCAGCCACGTGATCAGTGCATGATCAGCTTCATCATCAGTGCATGGTCAGCCACGTGATCAGTGCATGACCAGGCATGTGATGAGTGTATGATCACCCACGTGATCAGTGCATGATCTCCAAAGAGATCAGTGCATGATCAGCCACGGGATCAGTGCATGATCAGGCAGGTGATGAGTGCATGATCAGTCACGTGATAAGTGCATGATCAGTTACGTGATCAGTTATTGATCAGGCATGTGATCAATGCATGATCAGTCACTTGATCAGTGTATGATCAGCCAAGTGATTAGTGCATGAAAGCCACGTGACCCTTGCATGATCAGTCACGTGATCAGTGCATGATAGCTACGTGATCAGTGCATGATCAGCCATTTGATCACTGTATGATCAGCCACGTCATCAGTGCATGCACAGTCACGTGACCAGTGTATGATCAGCTTCCTGATCAGTGCATGATCAGCCAAGTGATCAGTGCATGCACAGTCACGTAATCAGTGTATGATCAGCTTCGTGATCAGTGCATGATGAGCCACGTGATCAGTGCATGATATGGCACGTGTTCAGTGCATTATCCCTAATGTTATCAGTGTATGATCAGACACGTGATGAGTGCATGAACAGCCTCATGATCAGTGTAGGATCAGCCGCGTGATCTGTGCATGATCCGCAACGTGTTTAGTGCATGATCAGTCATGTGATCAGTGTATGATCAGCCATGTGATCAGTGCATGATCACCCACATGATCAGTGCATGTTCAGCCACTTGATCAGAGAATGCACAGTCACGTGAAGAGTGCATGTTCAGCCATGTGATCAGTGCATGATCTCCAAAGTGATCAGTCCATGATCAGCCACGTGATCAGTGCATGATCAGCCACGTGATCATTGCATGTTCAGCCACATGGACAGTGCATACACAGTCATGTGATCAGTGTATGATCAGCTTCGTGATCAGTGCATGGTCAGCCATGAGATCAGTGCATGATCAGGCACGTCAAGTGTGCATGATCAGTCACGTGATCAGTGTACGATAGCAAAGTTATCAGTGCATGGTCAGCCACGTGATCAGTGCATGATCAGGCACGTGATGAGTGCATGATCATCCACGTGATCAGTGCATGGTCAGCCACGTGATCATTGCATGTTCAGCCACGTGATCAGTGCATGCACAGTCACGTGATCAGTGCATGATCAGCTTCGTGATCAGTGCATGGTCAGCCATGTGATCATTGTATGTTCAGCCACGTGATCAGTGAATGCACAGTCACGTGATCAGTGCATGATCAGCTTCGTGATCAGTGCATGGTCAGTCACGTGATCAGTGCATGATCAGGCACGTGAAGAGTGCATGATCAGCCAGGTGACCAGTGCATGATCTCCCACGTGATCAGTGCATGCACAGTCACGTGATCAGTGTATGACCATCTTACTGAGTAGTTCATGATCAGCCACGTGATCAGTGTATGATCAACCACGTGATCAGTGCATGATCAGCCAAGTGATCAGTGCATGCACAGTCACGTAATCAGTGTATGATCAGCTTCGTGATCAGTGCATGATGAGCCACGTGATCAGTGCATGATATGGCACGTGTTCAGTGCATTATCCGTAATGTTATCAGTGTATGATCAGACACGTGATGAGTGCATGAACAGCCTCATGATCAGTGTAGGATCAGCCGCGTGATCTGTGCATGATCCTCAACGTGTTTAGTGCATGATCAGTCATGTGATCAGTGTATGATCAGCCATGTGATCAGTGCATGATCACCCACATGATCAGTGCATGTTCAGCCACGTGATCAGAGAATGCACAGTCACGTGATAAGTGTATGATCAGCTTCGTGATCAGTGCATGATCAGCCACGTGATCATTGTATGTTCAGCCACGGGATCAGTGAATGCACAGTCACGTGATCAGTGCATGATCAACTCGTGATCAGTGCATGATAAGGCACGTGAAGAGTGCATGATCAGCCACATGGACAGTGCATACACAGTCACGTGATCAGTGTATGATCAGCTTCGTGATCACTGCATGGTCAGCCACGAGATCAGTGCATGATCAGGCACGTCAAGTGTGCATGATCAGTCACGTGATCAGTGTACGATAGGAAAGTTATCTGTGCATGATCAGCCAGGTGATCAGTGCATGATCACCCACGTGATCAGTGCATGATCACCCACGTGATCAGTGCATGATCAGCCACGTGATCACTGTATGATCAGCCACGTGATCAGTGCATCCACAGTCACGTGATCAGTGCACGATCAGCTTCGTGATCAGTTCATTATCAGCCACGTGATCAGTGCATGATCAGCCACGTGATCAATCCATGTTAAGCCACATGGACAGTGCATGCACAGTCACGTGATCAGTGTATGATCAGCTTCGTGATCAGTGCATGGTCAGCCACGAGATCAGTGCATGATCAGGCATGTCAAGTTTGCATGGTCAGTCACGTGATCAGTGTATGATAGCAAAGTTATCTGTGCATGATAAGCAACGTGATCAGTGCATGATCAGCCACGTGATCATCACATGATCAGCCACGTGATGAGTGCATGCACAGTCACGTGATCAGTGTATGATCAGCTTCGTGATCGGTGCATGGTCAGCCACGTGATCAGTGCATGATCAGGCACGTCAAGTGTGCATGATCAGTCACGTGATCAGTGTATGATAGCAAAGTTATCAGTGCATGATCAGCCACGTGATTAGGGCATGGTCAGCCACGTGATGAGTGCATGCACAGTCACGTGATCAGTGTATGATCAACTTCGTGATCAGTGCATGATCAGCCATGTGATCAGTGCATGATCAGGCAGGTGATGAGTGCATGATCAGTCACGTGATAAGTGCATGATCAGTCACGTGATCAGTTAATGATCAGGCATGTGATCAATGCATGATCAGTCACTTGATCAGTGTATGATCAGCCACGTGATTAGTGCATGATAGCTACGTGATCAGTGCATGATCAGCCATGTAATCAGTGCATGTTCAACCACGTGATCACTGTATGATCAGCCACGTCATCAGTGCATGCACAGTCAGTGACCAGTGTATGATCAGCTTCCTGATCAGTGCATGATCAGCCATGTGATCAGTGCATGATCAGGCATGTCAAGTTTGCATGGTCAGTCACGTGATCAGTGTATGATAGCAAAGTTATCTGTGCATGATAAGCAAGGTGATCAGTGCATGATCAGCCACGTGATCATCACATGATCAGCCACGTGATGAGTGCATGCACAGTCACGTGATCAGTGTATGATCAGCTTCGTGATCGGTGCATGGTCAGCCACGTGATCAGTGCATGATCAGGCACGTCAAGTGTGCATGATCAGTCACGTGATCAGTGTATGATAGCAAAGTTATCAGTGCATGATCAGCCACGTGATTAGGGCATGGTCAGCCACGTGATGAGTGCATGCACAGTCACGTGATCAGTGTATGATCAACTTCGTGATCAGTGCATGATCAGCCATGTGATCAGTGCATGATCAGGCAGGTGATGAGTGCATGATCAGTCACGTGATAAGTGCATGATCAGTCACGTGATCAGTTAATGATCAGGCATGTGATCAATGCATGATCAGTCACTTGATCAGTGTATGATCAGCCACGTAATCAGTGCATGATAGCTACGTGATCAGTGCATGATCAGCCATGTAATCAGTGCATGTTCAACCACGTGATCACTGTATGATCAGCCACGTCATCAGTGCATGCACAGTCACGTGACCAGTGTATGATCAGCTTCCTGATCAGTGCATGGTCAGCCACGAGATCAGTGCATGATCAGGCATGTCAAGTTTGCATGGTCAGTCACGTGATCAGTGTATGATAGCAAAGTTATCTGTGCATGATAAGCAAGGTGATCAGTGCATGATCAGCCACGTGATCATCACATGATCAGCCACGTGATGAGTGCATGCACAGTCACGTGATCAGTGTATGATCAGCTTCGTGATCGGTGCATGGTCAGCCACGTGATCAGTGCATGATCAGGCACGTCAAGTGTGCATGATCAGTCACGTGATCAGTGTATGATAGCAAAGTTATCAGTGCATGATCAGCCACGTGATTAGGGCATGGTCAGCCACGTGATGAGTGCATGCACAGTCACGTGATCAGTGTATGATCAACTTCGTGATCAGTGCATGATCAGCCATGTGATCAGTGCATGATCAGGCAGGTGATGAGTGCATGATCAGTCACGTGATAAGTGCATGATCAGTCACGTGATCAGTTAATGATCAGGCATGTGATCAATGCATGATCAGTCACTTGATCAGTGTATGATCAGTCACGTAATCAGTGCATGATAGCTACGTGATCAGTGCATGATCAGCCATGTAATCAGTGCATGTTCAACCACGTTATCACTGTATGATCAGCCACGTCATCAGTGCATGCACAGTCACGTGACCAGTGTATGATCAGCTTTCTGATCAGTGCATGATCAGCCATGTGATCAGTGCATGCACAGTCACGTGATCAGTGTATGACCATCTTACTGAGTAGTTCATGATCAGCCACGTGATCAGTGTATGTTCAACCATGTGATCAGTGCATGATCAGCCACATGAACAGTGCAAGATCAGCCAAGTGATCAGTGCATGCACAGTCACGTAATCAGTGTATGATCAGCTTCGTGATCAGTGCATGATGAGCCACGTGATCAGTGCATGATATGGCACGTGTTCAGTGCATTATCCGTAATGTTATCAGTGTATGATCAGACACGTGATGAGTGCATGAACAGCCTCATGATCAGTGTAGGATCAGCCGCGTGATCTGTGCATGATCCGCAACGTGTTTAGTGCATGATCTGTCATGTGATCAGTGTATGATCAGCCATGTGATCAGTGCATGATCACCCACATGATCAGTGCATGTTCAGCCACGTGATCAGAGAATGCACAGTCACGTGATAAGTGTATGATCAGCTTCGTGATCAGTGCATGATCAGCCACGTGATCATTGTATGTTCAGCCACGGGATCAGTGAATGCACAGTCACGTGATCAGTGCATGATCAACTCGTGATCCGTGCATGATCAGCCACGTGATCTTTGCATGTTCAGCCACATGGTCAGTGCATGCACAGTCAAGTGATCAGTGTATGATCAGCTTCGTGATCAGTGCATGGTCAGCCATGTGATCAGTGTATGACCAGCCACGTGATCAGTGCATGATAGCCACGAGACCCCTGCATGATCAGTCACGTGATCAGTGCATGATGAGCCATGGGATCAGTGCATGCACAGTCAAGTGATCAGTGAATTATCAGCTTTGTGATCAGTGCATGGTCACTCACGTGATCAGTGCATGTTCAGGCAGGTGAAGAGTGCATGATCAGCCATGTGATCAGTGTATGATCTCCCACGTGATCAGTGCATGATCAGCCACGTGATCAGTGCATGTTCAGCCACGTGATCAGAGCATGCACAGTCACGTGATCAGTGTATGATCAGCCTCGTGTTCAGTGCATGGTCAGCCACGTAATCAGTGCATCATCAGGAACGTGAAAAGTGCCTGATCAGCCACATGATCAGTGTATGCTCTCCCACGAAATCAGTGCATGATCAGCCACGTGATCAGTGCATGAGCAGCTTCGTCATCAGTGCATGGTCAGCCACGTGATCAGTGCATGATCAGGCACGTGATGACTGCATGATCATCCACGTGATCAGTGCATGGTCAGCCACGTGATCATTGCATGTCAGCCACGTGATCAGTGCATGCACAGTCACGTGATCAGTGTATGAACAGCTTCGAGATCAGTGCATGATCAGCCATGTGATCATTGTATGTTCAGGCACGTGATCAGTGAATGCACAGTCACGTGATCAGTGCATGATCAGCTTCGTGATCAGTGGATGGTCAGCCACGTGATCAGTGCATGATAGCCACGTGACCCCTGCATGATCAGTCACGTGATCAGTGCATGATGAGCCATGGGATCAGTGCATGAACAGTCACGTGATCAATGCATGATCAGCTTCGTGACCAGTGCATGGTCAGTCACGTGATCAGTGCATGATCAGGCACGTGAAGAGTGCATGATCAGCCAGGTGACCAGTGCATGATCTCCCACGTGATCAGTGCATGCACAGTCACGTGATCAGTGTATGACCATCTTACTGAGTAGTTCATGATCAGCCACGTGATCAGTGTATGATCAACCACGTGATCAGTGCATGATCAGCCAAGTGATCAGTGCATGCACAGTCACGTAATCAGTGTATGATCAGCTTCGTGATCAGTGCATGATGAGCCACGTGATCAGTGCATGATATGGCACGTTTTCAGTGCATTATCCGTAATGTTATCAGTGTATGATCAGACACGTGATGAGTGCATGAACAGCCTCATGATCAGTGTAGGATCAGCCGCGTGATCTGTGCATGATCCTCAACGTGTTAGTGCATGATCAGTCATGTGATCAGTGTATGATCAGCCATGTGATCAGTGCATGATCACCCACATGATCAGTGCATGTTCAGCCACGTGATCAGAGAATGCACAGTCACGTGATAAGTGTATGATCAGCTTCGTGATCAGTGCATGATCAGCCACGTGATCATTGTATGTTCAGCCACGGGATCAGTGAATGCACAGTCACGTGATCAGTGCATGATCAACTCGTGATCAGTGCATGATAAGGCACGTGAAGAGTGCATGATCAGCCACATGGACAGTGCATACACAGTCACGTGATCAGTGTATGATCAGCTTCGTGATCAGTGCATGGTCAGCCACGAGATCATTGCATGATCAGGCACGTCAAGTGTGCATGATCAGTCATGTGATCAGTGTACGATAGGAAAGTTATCTGTGCATGATCAGCCAGGTGATCAGTGCATGATCACCCACGTGATCAGTGCATGATCACCCACGTGATCAGTGCATGATCAGCCACGTGATCACTGTATGATCAGCCACGTGATCAGTGCATCCACAGTCACGTGATCAGTGCACGATCAGCCTTCGTGATCAGTTCATTATCAGCCACGTGATCAGTGCATGATCAGCCACGTGATCAATCCATGTTAAGCCCATGGACAGTGCATGGCACAGTCACGTGATCAGTGTATGATCAGCTTCGTGATCAGTGCATGGTCAGCCACGAGATCAGTGCATGATCAGGCATGTCAAGTTTGCATGGTCAGTCACGTGATCAGTGTATGATAGCAAGTATCTGTGCATGATAAGCAACGTGATCAGTGCATGATCAGCCACGTGATCATTGCATGATCAGCCACGTGATGAGTGCATGCACAGTCACGTGATCAGTGTATGATCAGCTTCGTGATCGGTGCATGGTCAGCCACGTGGATCAGTGCATGATCAGGCACGTCAAGTGTGCATGATCGTCACGTGATCAGTGTAGATAGCAAAGTTATCAGTGCATGATCAGCCACGTGATTTAGGGCATGGTCAGCCACGTGATGAGTGCATGCACAGTCACGTGATCAGTGTATGATCAACTTCGTGATCAGTGCATGATCAGCCATGTGATCAGTGCATGATCAGGCAAGGTGATGAGTTGCATGATCAGTCAGTGATAAGTGCATGATCAGTCACGTGATCAGTTAATGATCAGGCATGTGATCAATTGCATGATCAGTCACTTGAATCAGTGTATGATCAGCCACGTGATTAGTGCATGATAGCTACGTGATCAGTGCATGATCAGCCATGGTATCAGTGCATGTTCAACCACGTGATCACTGTATGATCAGCCACGTCATCAGTGCATGCAACAGTCACGTGACCAGTGTATGATCAGCTTCCTGATCAGTGCATGATCAGCCATGTGATCAGTGCATGATCAGGGCATGTCAAGTTTGCATGGTCAGTCACGTGATCAGTGTATGATAGCAAAGTTATCTGTGCATGATAAGCAAGGTGATCAGTGCATGATCAGCCACGTGATCATCACATGATCAGCCACGTGATGAGTGCATGCACAGTCACGTGATCAGTGTATGATCAGCTTCGTGATCGGTGCATGGTCACCACGTGATCAGTGCATGATCAGGCACGTCAAGTGGTGCATGATCAGTCACGTGATCAGTGTATGATAGCAAAGTTATCAGTGCAATGATCAGCCACGTGATTAGGGCATGGTCAGCCCACGTGATGAGTGCATGCACAGTCACGTGATCAGTGTATGATCAACTTCGTGATCAGTGCATGATCAGCCATGTGATCAGTGCATGATCAGGCAGGTGATGAGTGCATGATCAGTCACGTGATAAGTGCATGATCAGTCACGTGATCAGTTAATGATAAGGCATGTGATCAATGCATGATCAGTCATTGATCAGTGTATGATCAGCCACGTAATCAGTGCATGATAGCTACGTGATCAGTGCATGATCAGCCATGTAATCAGTGCATGTTCAACCACGTGATTTCACTGTATGATCAGCCACGTCATCAGTGCATGCACAGTCACGTGACCAGTGTATGATCAGCTTCCTGATCAGTGCATGGTCAGCCACGAGATCAGTGCATGATCAGGCATGTCAAGTTTGCATGGTCAGTCACGTGATCAGTGTATGATAGCAAAGTTATCTGTGCATGATAAGCAAGGTGATCAGTGCATGATCAGCCACGTGATCATCACATGATCAGCCACGTGATGAGTGCATGCACAGTCACGTGATCAGTGTATGATCAGCTTCGTGATCGGTGCATGGTCGCCACGTGATCAGTGCATGATTGGCACGTCAAGTGTGCATGATCACGTCCCACGTGATCAGTGGTATGATAGCAGTTGTGTGATCACACGTGATTAGGGGCAGGTCAGCACGTGATGAGTGGCATGACACAGTCACGTGGATCAGTGTTATGATCAACTTCGTGATCATGCATGATGCAAGCCATGTGATCCAGTGCATGATCAGGCAGGGATGGTGCATGATCAGTTCACGTGAATAAGTGGCATGATAGTGCTAGCTACGTTGATCAGTGCATGATAAAGCCAATGTAATCAGTGGCATGTTCAACCACGTTTGTATGATCAGCCACGTCTCAGGTGGTGTGACCAAGTGTATGAATCAGCTTTTCTTGATCAGTGCATGATCAGCCCATGTGATTCATGCATGCACAGTCACGTGATCAGTGTAATGAACATCTACTGAGTATTCAATGATCAGCCACGTGATCAGTGTATGTTCAACCATGTGATCAGTGGGCATGTCAGCCACAATGAACAGTGCAAGATCAGCCAGTGATCAGTGCATGCACAGTCACGTAATCAGTGTATGATCAGCTTCGTGATCAGTGCATGATGAGCCACGTGATCAGTGCATGATATGGCACGTGGTTCAGTGCATTATCCGTAATGTTTATCAAAGTGTATGAATCAGACACGTGATGAGTGCATAAACAGCCTCAATGATCAGTGTAGGAATCAAGCCGCGTGATCTGTGCATGATCCGCAACGTGTTTAAGTGCATGATCTGTCATGTGGATCAGTGTTTATTGATCAGCCATGTGGATCGAGTGCATGATCACCCCACATGAATCAGTGCATGTTAGCCACGTGATCAGAGAATGCCACAGTCCACGTGAAATAAGTTGTATGATCAGCTTTCGTGATCAGTGCAATGATCAGCCCACGTGACATTGTAATGTTTCAGACACGGATCAGTGAATGCACAGTCACGTGATCAAGTGCATGATCAACTCGTGGATCCGTGCAATGATCAGCACGTGATCTTTGCAATGTTCAGCACATGTCATGGCATGCACAGTCAATGGGTATTTCAGTGTTAATGAATCAGCTCGTGAATCGGTGCATGGTCCAGCCATGTGATCAGTGTATGACCAGCCACGTGATAGTGCATGATAGCCACGGAGACCCTGCATGGATCAGTCACGTGATCAGTGCATGATGAGCATGGGATCAGTTGCATGCACAGTCAAGTGTCATGAATGATCAGCTTTGTGAATCAGTGCATGGTCACTTCAACGTGATCAGTGGGCATGGTTTCAGGGCAGGTGAGAGTGATGATCAGCCATGTGATCAGTTAAATGATCTCCCACGTTGATCAGTTGCATGATCAGCCACGTGAATCAGTTGCTGTCAGCCACGTGATCAGAGCATGCACAGTTCACGTGATCAGTGTAATGATTCAAGCCTCGGTGTTCATGCATGGTCGCCACGTAATAGTGCATCATCAGGAACGTGAAAAAGTGCCCTGATCAAGCACATGATCAGTGGTAATGCCTCTCCCACGGAAAATCAGTGCATGAATAACCACGTGATCAGTGGCAGAGCAGCTTCGTCCATCAAGTGCATGGTCAGTCCACGTGATCAGTGCATGATCAGGCGACGTGGATGATGGCATGATCATCCCAACGTGATCAGTGCATGGTCAGCCACGTGATCATTGCATGTCACCACGGATCAGTGCATGCACAGGTCACGTGATCAGTGAATAACAGCTCGAGATCAGTGGCATGATCAAGCCAATGTGATCATTGTATGTTCAGGCACGTGATCCCAGTGAATGCACAGTCCACGTGATAGTGCATGATCAGCTTCGTGATTCAGTGGATGGTCAGCCACGTGATCAAGTGCATGATAGCCACGTGACCCCTGCAATGATCAGTCACGTGATCATGTGCAAATGATGAAGCCATGGGATTCAGTGCATGAACAGTCAGCGTGATCAATGCAGATCAGCTTCGTGACAGTTGCATGGTCAGTCACGTGATAGTGAATGATTCAGGCACGTGTAGAGTGCATGATCAGACCAGGTGTCCAGGCATGATCTCCCACGTGATCAGTGCAATGGTCAGCCACGTGATCAGTGCTGATCAGAAACCAAGTGATCAGTGCATGTTCAGCCACGTGATCAGTGCATCACAGTCACGTGACCAGTGTATGATCAGCTTCGGTAATCAGTGGCATGGTTTAGCCACGTGGACAGGTGCCATCAGGCCGTGAAGAGTGCCCCTGATCAGCCACTGATCAGTGTATTCTCTCCCACGTAATAGGTTGGCATGATCACCACGTGATCAGTGGGCATGATCAAGCTTCATCATCGTGCATGGTCAGCCACGTGATCAGTCATGACCAGCAATGTGATGAGTTGGTAATGAATCCCCCAACGATCAGTGGGCATGACTCAAAGAGATCAGTGCATGAATCAGCCACGTGATCAGTGCATATAGCCACGTGATCATTGCATGTTCAAAGCCCACGTGATCAGTGCATGCACAGTCAACGTGATCAAGGGTACTGATCACTTTCGTCATCAGTGCATGGTCAGCCACGTGATCAGTGAATGATCAACCACGTGATCAGTGCATGAATCAGCCACTGAACAGTGCAGATCAGCCAAAGTTATCGTGCATGCACAGTCCGTATCAGTGTAGGATCACTTTCGTGATCAGTGCATGAATGGAGCCACGTGAAATCAGTGCATGATCAGCAACGTGTTCAGTGCATTAATCAGTAATGTGATCAGTGTAAAATGACAGACACGTGAATGAGTGCATGAACAGCCTCATGATCAGTTGTATATCACCGTGTGATAAGTGCATGATGGCCATGTTAATAGTGCATGATAGCTACGTGATCAGTTGAATGATCAGCCCATATAATCAAGTGCATGATCAGCCACGTGATCACTGTATGATCAGCCACGTCATCCCTTGTGCATGACAGTCCGTGAACCCAGTGTATGATCACTTCCTGATCAGTGCATGAACCAGCCACGGTGATCAGTGCAATGCACAGGTCCACTGTCAGTGTAATACCATCTTACTGAGTAGTTTTCATGAATCAGCAACGTGATCAGTGTATGATCAACCACGTGATCAGTGAGCATGAATCAGCCAAATGAACGTGCAAAGGATCAGCCAAGTGATCAGTGCATGCACAGTCAGTAATCAGTGTATGAATCAAGCTTCGTGATCAGGCTATGATGAGCCACGTGATCAGTGCATGTATGGCACGTGTTCAGTGCATTATCCGTAAGTATCAGTGTATGATCAGAACACGTGATGAGTGCATGAACAGCCTCAAATGATCAGTGTAGGATCAGCCGCGTGATCTGTGCATGAATCCGCAAACGTGTTTAAGTGCTGATCAAGCAATGTGAAAATTCAGTGTATGAACAGCCATGTGATCAGTGCATGATCACCCACATGATCATGGCATGTTCAGCCACGGATCAGAGAATGCACAGTCACGAGAATAAAGTGTATGATCAGCTTCGTGGATCAGTGAGATCAGCCACGTGATCATTGTATGTTCAGCCACGGGATCAGTGAATGCAACAGGTCACGTGTCAGTTGTATGATCAGCCACGGTGATCAGTGCATGATCTCCAAAAGTGATAGTGCATGATCAGCCACGTGATCAGTTGCAGTTCAGCACATGGACAGTGCATACACATCACGGTGATCAGTGTATGATCACTTCGTGACATTCATGGTCAGCCACGAGATCAGTGCAATCAGGGCAACGTCAGTGGTGCATGATCAGTCAATATCAGTGTACGATAGCAAGTTATCTGTCATGA
>NW_020191376.1:0-63261 GCF_002263795.3 Bos taurus
GAACACTGCATGATCTGCCACGTGATCAGTGCATGATAGCCACGTGATCATTGCATGATAGCCACGTGATCAGTGCATGATCAGCCAGGTGATCAGTGCATGATAGCTACCTGAACAGTTCATGATTAGTCACGTGATCTGTGCATGACCAGGCAGGTGATCAGTGTATGATCAGCCAGGTGAACAGTGCATGATAGCCACGTGATCAGTGCATGATATAGACTTGATCAGTGCATGATCAGTCTTCTGAACAGTGTATGATCAACCACGTGGTCAGTGCACGATAGCCAGGTAATGAGTGCCTGATAGCCAGATGATCAGTGCATGATCAGTCACGTGATCAGTGTATGATTAGCCAAGTAATCAGTGCATGATTGCCAACTGATCAGTGCATGATCAGTCACGTGATCAGTGCATGATCAGTCACGTGATCAGTGTATGATCATCCACGTGATCAGTGCATGATCATGTAATCAATGCATGATAGCGCCGTGATCAGTGCATCATCAGTCCCGTGATGAATGTATGATCAGCCAAGTGATCAGTGCAAGATAGCTACGTGATCACTGCATGATCAGTCACGTGATCAGTGCATGATCAGTCACGTTATCAGTGTATGATCATCCACGTGATCAAGTGCATGTGGAGTCAATATAATCAATTCATGATAGCGCAGTGATCAGTGCATGATCAGTCCCGTGATGAGTGTATGATCAGCCAAGTGATCAGTGCAAGATAGCTACGTGATCAGTGCATGATCAGTCACATGAACAGTGCATGATCAGCCACGTCATCAGTGCATGAGAGCCACGTGATCAGTGCATACAATTATGTGATCAGTGCATGCGCAATCACGTGATCAGTGCATGAGAGCCACGTGATCAGTGCATAATCAATCACGTGACAGGTGTGTGATCAGCCACGTGAACACTGCATGATCAGCCAGTGATCAGTGCATGATAGCCACGTGTCATTGCATGATAGCCACGTGATCAGTGCATGATCAGCCAGGTGATCAGTGCATGATAGCTACTGAACAGTTATGATTAGTCAGTGATCTGTGCATGACCAGGCAGGGATCAGTGTATGATCAGCCAGGTGAACAGTGCATTGATAGCCACGTGATCAGTGCATGATCCGTAACCTAATGGGTCTATGATCAGTCACGTGACCGGTACATGGTAACTACATGATCATTGCATGATCAGCCACGTGAGTAGTGCATGATAGCCACGTGATCAGTGCATGATCAGTCACGTGATCAGTGCATGATCAGTCACCTGATCAGTGTATATTCAGCCACGTGATCAGTGCATGATCAGCCACATGATCAGTGCATGATGAATTACGTGATCAGTGCATGATCAGTCACGTACAAGTACATGGTAGCTATGTGATCATTGTATGATCAGCCACGTAAGCAGTGCATGATAGCCACGTGATCAGTGCATGATCAGTCACGTGATCAGTGCATGATCAGTCTCGTGAACAGTACATGTTAGCTACGTTATTGCAGAATCAGCCACGTGAGCACTGCATGATAGACACGTGATCAGTGCATGATCAGCTACATGAGCAGTGTATGATCAGCCACGTGATCAGTGCATGATCAGACACGTGAACAGTGTATGATCAGCTACGTGATCAGTGCATTGATAACCTACGTTGATCAGTTCATGATTAGTCACGTGATCTGTGCATGACAGGCACGTAATCAGTGCATGATATCCACGTGACCAGTGAATTATAGCCACGTGATTCAGTTCATGATTAGTCACGTATCTGTGCATGACCAGGCACGTGAACAGTGTATGATCTGCCACGTGATCAGTGCAATATAGCCACGTGATCAGTGCATGATCATGTCAATGTGATCGGTGCGTGGACAGTCACGTGATCAGTGCATGATGAGCCACCTGATCAGTGAAGGATCAATTACGTGATCAGTGCATGGTCAGTCACATGACCAGTGCATGGTTGCTACGTCATCATTGCATGACAAGCCAGGTGAGCAGTGCATGGTAGCCACGTGATGTGTGCATGATCAGTTACGTGAGCAGAGTATGATTAGCCACGTGATCAGTGCATGAGTGCCAGGTTATCAGTGCATGATCAGTCACGTGACTAGTGTTTGATCAGCCACGTGAACAGTGCATGTTCACCAACGTGATCAGTGCATGATATCCACGTGATCGGTGCATGATAACCACGAGATCAGTGCATGATCAGTCACGTGATCAGTGCATGATCAGTCACGTGAACATTGCATGATCAGCCAAGTGAGCATGCATGATCAATTACGTGATCAGTGCATGATCACTCACGTGACCAGTACATGGTAGCTACGTGATCATGCATGATCAGCCAAGTGAGCAGTGCATGATCAATTACGTGATCAGTGCATGATCACTCACGTGACCAGTACATGGTAGCTACGTGATCATTGCATGATCAGCCAGGTGAGCAGTGCATGATCAATAACGTGATCAGTGCATGATCAGTCACATGATCTATGCATTGATATAGCCAGGTGATCAGTGCGATGATCAGTCACGTGATCAGTGCATGATCAGCCACGTCATCAGTGCATGATGAATTACTTGATCAGTGCATGATCAGTCACGTGACCAGTACATGGTAGCTACGTGATCATTGCATGATGAGCCACGTGATCAGTGCATGATCAGTTACGTGATCAGTGCACGATCAGCCACGTGATCAGTGCATGATCAGCCACATGATCAATGCATGATCAATTACGTGATCAGTGCATGATCAGTCACGTGACCAGTACACGGTAGCTACGTGATCATTGCATTGATTCAGCCACGTGATCAGTGCATGATAGCCACGTGATCATTGCATGATCAGCCACGTGATCAGTGCATGATAGCCACGTGATCACTTCATGATTAGTCACGTGATCTGTGCATGACCAGGCAGGTGATCAGTGTATGATCAGCCACGTGAACAGTGCATGATAGCCATGTGATCAGTGCATGATCAGTCACCTGATGGGTGTGTGATCAGTCATGTGACCGGGTACATGGTAGCTACATTGATCATTTGGATGATCAGCCACGTGAGTAGTGCATGATAGCCCACGTGATCAGTGCAATGATCAGTCACAGTAATCTGTGCATGATCAATCACGTGATCAGTGTATGATCAGCCACGGTGATCAGTGCATGATCAGCCACATGATCAGTGCATGATCAATTACGTGATCAGTGCATAATCAGTTCACGTGACCAGTACAAGGTAGCTACGTGTCATGCATGAACAGCCACGTGAGCCGTGCATGATGTACACGAGGTCAGTGTATGATCAGTCACGTGATCAGGGCCTGCTGAGCTGCGTGATTACTGTCTGCTCATCTGCTTGACAATTGCCAGCTGAGCTGCACGATTCCTGCCTATCATCTGCTTGACAATTTGCCAGCTGTGCTGCATAATTCCTGCCTGCTCAGCTGCTTGATTATTGCCAGCTGAGCAGCATGATTACTCAGAGCTGAGTTCCATGATTATTGCCTGCTGACTGATTCCTGCCTACTCAGCTCTTTCTTCATTGCTGCCAAGAGTCACATGATCAGTGTATGACACCAAACATGATCAGCAATGATCAGTCACATGATCAATGCATGATAAGCCCGGTGATCAGTGCATTATCAATTACGTGATCAGTGCATTATCAGTCATGTGACCAGTACATGGTAGCTGCGTGATCATTGCATGATCAGCCACGTTAACAGTACATGATAGCCACGTGATCAGTGCATGATCAGTCACGTAATCAGTGCATGATCAGTCACGGGATCAGTGCATGATCAGCCACGTGATCAGTGCATAATCAATTACGTGATCAGTGCATGATCAGTCACGTGACCAGTACATGGTAGCTACGTGATCATTACATGGATCAGCCACGTGATCAGTGCATGATAGCCATGTGATCAGTGCATTATAGCCACGTGATCAGTGCGTGATTAGTCACGTGATACGTGTGTGATCATCCACGTGAATCAGTGTATGATATCTACTGATCAGTGTATGATATCCATGTGATCAGTGCATGACCAGGCACCGTGATCAGTGTATGATCAGCCACGTGATCAGTGCATGTTAGCCACGTGATCAGTGCATTGATCAGTCACGTGAACAGTGCATGATCAGTCACGTGATTCAGTCTATGATCAGCCACGTCATCATTGCATGATCAATTACGTGATCATTGCATGATCAGTCACGTGACCAGTACAATGGTAGCTATGTGATCATTGTATGATCAAGCCACGTAAGTAGTTGCATGATAGCCCCGTGATCAGTGCATGATCAGTCACGTGATCACAGCATGATCAGTCACGTAATCAGTGCATGACCAGGCTCGAGATCAGTGTTATGACCAGCCAAGAGATCAGTGCATGATAGCCACGTGATAAGTGCGCATGATCAGTCACGTGATACGTTGTGTGATAAACCATGTGATAAGTGCATGATGTCCACGTGATCAGTGCATTGATAGCCACGTGATCAGTGCATGATCAGTCAAGTGAACAGTGCATGATCAGTTACGTGATCAGTGTATGATCAGCCACGTGATCAGTGCATGATCAATTATGTGATCAGTGCATGATCAGTCTCGTGACCAGTACACGGTAGCTATGTGATCATTGTATGATCAGCCACGTAAGCAGTTCATGATAGCCACGTGATCAGTGCATGATCAGTCAGGTGATCAGTGCATGATCAGTCACGTGACAGTACACGTTAGCTACGTGATCGTTGCAGGATCAGCCACATGAGCACTGCATTATAGACACGTGATCAGTGCATGATCAGCTACGTGAGCAGTGTATGATCAGCCACGGAATCAGTGCATGACCAGATACGTGAACAGTGTATGATCAGCCACGTGATCAGTGCATGATACCTACGTTATCAGTTCATGATTTGTCACGTGATCTGTGATGACCAGGGCACGTGATCAGTGTATGACGATCCAAGTGATCAGTGCATGATAGCCACGTGGAGAAGTGCATGATAAGTCACGTGATCAGTGCATGATCACTCACGTGATCAGTGTAAGATCAGCCACGTGATCAGTGCATGATCAGCCACATGATCAGTGCATGATCAATTACATGATCACTGCATGATCAGTCACGTAACCAGTACATGGTAGCTACGAGATCATTGCATGATCAGACACGTGATCAGTGCATGATAGCCACGTGATCAGTGCATGACAGCTTCGGGAGCAGAGTATGATCAGCCACTTGATCAGTGCATGATATAGACTTGATCAGTGCATGATCAGTCTTGTGAACAGTGTATGATTCAACCACGTGGTCAGTGCACGATAGCCAGGTAATGAGTGCCTGATAGCCAGATGATCAGTGGCATGATCAGTCACGTGATCTGTGTATGATTAGCCAAGTAATCAGTGTATGTTTGCCAACTGATCAGTGCATGATCAGTCACGTGATCAGTGCATGATCAGTCACGTGATCAGTGTATGATCATCCACGTGATCAGTGCATGAGGAGTCATGTAATCAATGCATGATAGCGCCGTGATCAGTGCATCATCAGTCCCGTGATGAATGTATGATCAGCCAAGTGATCAGTGCAAGATAGCTACGTGATCACTGCATGATCAGTCACGTGATCAGTGCATGATCAGTCACGTTATCAGTGTATGATCATCCACGTGATCAGTGCATGTGGAGTCATATAATCAATTCATGATAGCGCAGTGATCAGTGCATGATCAGTCCCGTGATGAGTGTATGATCAGCCAAGTGATCAGTGCAAGATAGCTACGTGATCAGTGCATGATCAGTCACATGAACAGTGCATGATCAGCCACGTCATCAGTGCATGAGAAGCCACGTGATAAGTGCATACAATTATGTGATCAGTGCATGCGCAATCAAGTGATCAGTGCATGAGAGCCACGTGATCAGTGCATAATCAATCACGTGACAGGTGTGTGATCAGCCACGTGAACACTGCATGATCTGCCACGTGATCAGTGCATGATAGCCACGTGATCATTGCATGATAGCCACGTGATCAGTGCATGATCAGCCAGGTGATCAGTGCATGATAGCTACCTGAACAGTTCATGATTAGTCACGTGATCTGTGCATGACCAGGCAGGTGATCAGTGTATGATCAGCCAGGTGAACAGTGCATGATAGCCACGTGATCAGTTGCATGATATAGACTTGATCAGTGCATGATCAGTCTTCTGAACAGTGTATGATCAACCACGTGGTCAGTGCACGATAGCCAGGTAATGAGTGCCTGATAGCCAGATGATCAGTGCATGATCAGTCACGTGATCAGTGTATGATTAGCCAAGTAATCAGTGCATGATTGCCAACTGATCAGTGCATGATCAGTCACGTGATCAGTGCATGATCAGTCACGTGATCAGTGTATGATCATCCACGTGATCAGTGCATGAGGAGTCATGTAATCAATGCATGATAGCGCCGTGATCAGTGCATCATCAGTCCCGTGATGAATGTATGATCAGCCAAGTGATCAGTGCAAGATAGCTACGTGATCACCGCATGATCAGTCACGTGATCAGTGCATGATCAGTCACGTTATCAGTGTATGATCATCCACGTGATCAGTGCATGTGGAGTCATATAATCAATTCATGATAGCGCAGTGATCAGTGCATGATCAGTCCCGTGATGAGTGTATGATCAGCCAAGTGATCAGTGCAAGATAGCTACGTGATCAGTGCATGATCAGTCACATGAACAGTGCATGATCAGCCACGTCATCAGTGCATGAGAGCCACGTGATCAGTGCATACAATTATGTGATCAGTGCATGTGCAATCACGTGATCAGTGCATGAGAGCCACGTGATCAGTGCATAATCAATCACGTGACAGGTGTGTGATCAGCCACGTGAACACTGCATGATCAGCCACGTGATCAGTGCATGATAGCCACGTGATCATTGCATGATAGCCACGTGATCAGTGCATGATCAGCCAGGTGATCAGTGCATGATAGCTACCTGAACAGTTCATGATTAGTCACGTGATCTGTGCATGACCAGGCAGGGATCAGTGTATGATCAGCCAGGTGAACAGTGCATGATAGCCACGTGATCAGTGCATGATCCGTAACCTAATGGGTCTATGATCAGTCACGTGACCGGTACATGGTAACTACATGATCATTGCATGATCAGCCACGTGAGTAGTGCATGATAGCCACGTGATCAGTGCATGATCAGTCACGTGATCAGTGCATGATCAGTCACCTGATCAGTGTATATTCAGCCACGTGATCAGTGCATGATCAGCCACATGATCAGTGCATGATGAATTACGTGATCAGTGCATGATCAGTCACGTGACAAGTACATGGTAGCTATGTGATCATTGTATGATCAGCCACGTAAGCAGTGCATGATAGCCACGTGATCAGTGCATGATCAGTCACGTGATCAGTGCATGATCAGTCTCGTGAACAGTACATGTTAGCTACGTTATTGCAGAATCAGCCACGTGAGCACTGCATGATAGACACGTGATCAGTGCATGATCAGCTACATGAGCAGTGTATGATCAGCCACGTGATCAGTGCATGATCAGACACGTGAACAGTGTATGATCAGCTACGTGATCAGTGCATGATACCTACGTGATCAGTTCATGATTAGTCACGTGATCTGTGCATGACAGGCACGTAATCAGTGCATGATATCCACGTGACCAGTGAATTATAGCCACGTGATCAGTTCATGATTAGTCACGTGATCTGTGCATGACCAGGCACGTGAACAGTGTATGATCTGCCACGTGATCAGTGCAATATAGCCACGTGATCAGTGCATGATCAGTCAAGTGATCGGTGCGTGGACAGTCACGTGATCAGTGCATGATGAGCCACCTGATCAGTGAAGGATCAATTACGTGATCAGTGCATGGTCAGTCACATGACCAGTGCATGGTTGCTACGTCATCATTGCATGACAAGCCAGGTGAGCAGTGCATGGTAGCCACGTGATGTGTGCATGATCAGTTACGTGAGCAGAGTATGATTAGCCACGTGATCAGTGCATGAGTGCCAGGTTATCAGTGCATGATCAGTCACGTGACTGGTGTGTGATCAGCCACGTGAACAGTGCATGTTCAACCACGTGATCAGTGCATGATATCCACGTGATCGGTGCATGATAACCACGAGATCAGTGCATGATCAGTCACGTGATCAGTGCATGATCAGTCACGTGAACATTGCATGATCAGCCAAGTGAGCAGTGCATGATCAATTACGTGATCAGTGCATGATCACTCACGTGACCAGTACATGGTAGCTACGTGATCATTGCATGATCAGCCAAGTGAGCAGTGCATGATCAATTACGTGATCAGTGCATGATCACTCACGTGACCAGTACATGGTAGCTACGTGATCATTGCATGATCAGCCAGGTGAGCAGTGCATGATCAATAACGTGATCAGTGCATGATCAGTCACATGATCTATGCATGATAAGCCAGGTGATCAGTGCATGATCAGTCACGTGATCAGTGCATGATCAGCCACGTCATCAGTGCATGATGAATTACTTGATCAGTGCATGATCAGTCACGTGACCAGTACATGGTAGCTACGTGATCATTGCATGATGAGCCACGTGATCAGTGCATGATCAGTTACGTGATCAGTGCACGATCAGCCACGTGATCAGTGCATGATTAGCCACATGATCAATGCATGATCAATTACGTGATCAGTGCATGATCAGTCACGTGACCAGTACACGGTAGCTACGTGATCATTGCATGATCAGCCACGTGATCAGTGCATGATAGCCACGTGATCAGTGCATGATAGCCACGTGATCAGTGCAGGATCAGTCACGTGATACGTGTGTGATCAGCCACGTGATCAGTGCATGATATCCACGTGATCAGTGCATGATAGCCACGTGATCACTTCATGATTAGTCACGTGATCTGTGCATGACCAGGCAGGTGATCAGTGTATGATCAGCCACGTGAACAGTGCATGATAGCCATGTGATCAGTGCATGATCAGTCACCTGATGGGTGTGTGATCAGTCATGTGACTGGTACATGGTAGCTACATGATCATTGGATGATCAGCCACGTGAGTAGTGCATGATAGCCACGTGATCAGTGCATGATCAGTCACGTGATCAGTGCATGATCAGTCACATAATCTGTGCATGATCAATCACGTGATCAGTGTATGATCAGCCACGTGATCAGTGCATGATCAGCCACATGATCAGTGCATGATCAATTACGTGATCAGTGCATAATCAGTCACGTGACCAGTACAAGGTAGCTACGTGATCATGCATGAACAGCCACGTGAGCCGTGCATGATGTACACGAGGTCAGTGTATGATCAGTCACGTGATCAGGGCCTGCTGAGCTGCGTGATTACTGTCTGCTCATCTGCTTGACAATTGCCAGCTGAGCTGCACGATTCCTGCCTATCATCTGCTTGACAATTGCCAGCTGTGCTGCATAATTCCTGCCTGCTCAGCTGCTTGATTATTGCCAGCTGAGCAGCATGATTACTCAGAGCTGAGTTCCATGATTATTGCCTGCTGACTGATTCCTGCCTACTCAGCTCTTTCTTCATTGCCGCCAGAGTCACATGATCAGTGTATGACACCAAACATGATCAGCACATGATCAGTCACATGATCAATGCATGATAAGCCCGGTGATCAGTGCATTATCAATTACGTGATCAGTGCATTATCAGTCATGTGACCAGTACATGGTAGCTGCGTGATCATTGCATGATCAGCCACGTTAACAGTACATGATAGCCACGTGATCAGTGCATGATCAGTCACGTAATCAGTGCATGATCAGTCACGGGATCAGTGCATGATCAGCCACGTGATCAGTGCATAATCAATTACGTGATCAGTGCATGATCAGTCACGTGACCAGTACATGGTAGCTACGTGATCATTACATGATCAGCCACGTGATCAGTGCATGATAGCCATGTGATCAGTGCATTATAGCCACGTGATCAGTGCGTGATTAGTCACGTGATACGTGTGTGATCATCCACGTGATCAGTGTATGATATCTACGTGATCAGTGTATGATATCCATGTGATCAGTGCATGACCAGGCACGTGATCAGTGTATGATCAGCCACGTGATCAGTGCATGTTAGCCACGTGATCAGTGCATGATCAGTCACGTGAACAGTGCATGATCAGTCACGTGATCAGTCTATGATCAGCCACGTCATCATTGCATGATCAATTACGTGATCATTGCATGATCAGTCACGTGACCAGTACATGGTAGCTATGTGATCATTGTATGATCAGCCACGTAAGTAGTGCATGATAGCCCCGTGATCAGTGCATGATCAGTCACGTGATCACAGCATGATCAGTCACGTAATCAGTGCATGACCAGGCTCGAGATCAGTGTATGACCAGCCAAGAGATCAGTGCATGATAGCCACGTGATAAGTGCATGATCAGTCACGTGATACGTGTGTGATAAACCATGTGATAAGTGCATGATGTCCACGTGATCAGTGCATGATAGCCACGTGATCAGTGCATGATCAGTCAAGTGAACAGTGCATGATCAGTTACGTGATCAGTGTATGATCAGCCACGTGATCAGTGCATGATCAATTATGTGATCAGTGCATGATCAGTCTCGTGACCAGTACACGGTAGCTATGTGATCATTGTATGATCAGCCACGTAAGCAGTTCATGATAGCCACGTGATCAGTGCATGATCAGTCAGGTGATCAGTGCATGATCAGTCACGTGACCAGTACACGTTAGCTACGTGATCGTTGCAGGATCAGCCACATGAGCACTGCATTATAGACACGTGATCAGTGCATGATCAGCTACGTGAGCAGTGTATGATCAGCCACGGAATCAGTGCATGACCAGATACGTGAACAGTGTATGATCAGCCACGTGATCAGTGCATGATACCTACGTTATCAGTTCATGATTTGTCACGTGATCTGTGATGACCAGGCACGTGATCAGTGTATGACGATCCAAGTGATCAGTGCATGATAGCCACGTGAGAAGTGCATGATAAGTCACGTGATCAGTGCATGATCACTCACGTGATCAGTGTAAGATCAGCCACGTGATCAGTGCATGATCAGCCACATGATCAGTGCATGATCAATTACATGATCACTGCATGATCAGTCACGTAACCAGTACATGGTAGCTACGAGATCATTGCATGATCAGACACGTGATCAGTGCATGATAGCCACGTGATCAGTGCATGACAGCTTCGGGAGCAGAGTATGATCAGCCACTTGATCAGTGCATGATATAGACTTGATCAGTGCATGATCAGTCTTGTGAACAGTGTATGAGCAACCACGTGGTCAGTGCACGATAGCCAGGTAATGAGTGCCTGATAGCCAGATGATCAGTGCATGATCAGTCACGTGATCTGTGTATGATTAGCCAAGTAATCAGTGTATGTTTGCCAACTGATCAGTGCATGATCAGTCACGTGATCAGTGCATGATCAGTCACGTGATCAGTGTATGATCATCCACGTGATCAGTGCATGAGGAGTCATGTAATCAATGCATGATAGCGCCGTGATCAGTGCATCATCAGTCCCGTGATGAATGTATGATCAGCCAAGTGATCAGTGCAAGATAGCTACGTGATCACTGCATGATCAGTCACGTGATCAGTGCATGATCAGTCACGTTATCAGTGTATGATCATCCACGTGATCAGTGCATGTGGAGTCATATAATCAATTCATGATAGCGCAGTGATCAGTGCATGATCAGTCCCGTGATGAGTGTATGATCAGCCAAGTGATCAGTGCAAGATAGCTACGTGATCAGTGCATGATCAGTCACATGAACAGTGCATGATCAGCCACGTCATCAGTGCATGAGAGCCACGTGATCAGTGCATACAATTATGTGATCAGTGCATGCGCAATCAAGTGATCAGTGCATGAGAGCCACGTGATCAGTGCATAATCAATCACGTGACAGGTGTGTGATCAGCCACGTGAACACTGCATGATCTGCCACGTGATCAGTGCATGATAGCCACGTGATCATTGCATGATAGCCACGTGATCAGTGCATGATCAGCCAGGTGATCAGTGCATGATAGCTACCTGAACAGTTCATGATTAGTCACGTGATCTGTGCATGACCAGGCAGGTGATCAGTGTATGATCAGCCAGGTGAACAGTGCATGATAGCCACGTGATCAGTGCATGATATAGACTTGATCAGTGCATGATCAGTCTTCTGAACAGTGTATGATCAACCACGTGGTCAGTGCACGATAGCCAGGTAATGAGTGCCTGATAGCCAGATGATCAGTGCATGATCAGTCACGTGATCAGTGTATGATTAGCCAAGTAATCAGTGCATGATTGCCAACTGATCAGTGCATGATCAGTCACGTGATCAGTGCATGATCAGTCACGTGATCAGTGTATGATCATCCACGTGATCAGTGCATGAGGAGTCATGTAATCAATGCATGATAGCGCCGTGATCAGTGCATCATCAGTCCCGTGATGAATGTATGATCAGCCAAGTGATCAGTGCAAGATAGCTACGTGATCACTGCATGATCAGTCACGTGATCAGTGCATGATCAGTCACGTTATCAGTGTATGATCATCCACGTGATCAGTGCATGTGGAGTCATATAATCAATTCATGATAGCGCAGTGATCAGTGCATGATCAGTCCCGTGATGAGTGTATGATCAGCCAAGTGATCAGTGCAAGATAGCTACGTGATCAGTGCATGATCAGTCACATGAACAGTGCATGATCAGCCACGTCATCAGTGCATGAGAGCCACGTGATCAGTGCATACAATTATGTGATCAGTGCATGCGCAATCACGTGATCAGTGCATGAGAGCCACGTGATCAGTGCATAATCAATCACGTGACAGGTGTGTGATCAGCCACGTGAACACTGCATGATCAGCCACGTGATCAGTGCATGATAGCCACGTGATCATTGCATGATAGCCACGTGATCAGTGCATGATCAGCCAGGTGATCAGTGCATGATAGCTACCTGAACAGTTCATGATTAGTCACGTGATCTGTGCATGACCAGGCAGGGGATCAGTGTATGATCAGCCAGGTGAACAGTGCATGATAGCCACGTGATCAGTGCATGATCCGTAACCTAATGGGTCTATGATCAGTCACGTGACCGGTACATGGTAACTACATGATCATTGCATGATCAGCCACGTGAGTAGTGCATGATAGCCACGTGATCAGTGCATGATCAGTCACGTGATCAGTGCATGATCAGTCACCTGATCAGTGTATATTCAGCCACGTGATCAGTGCATGATCAGCCACATGATCAGTGCATGATGAATTACGTGATCAGTGCATGATCAGTCACGTGACAAGTACATGGTAGCTATGTGATCATTGTATGATCAGCCACGTAAGCAGTGCATGATAGCCACGTGATCAGTGCATGATCAGTCACGTGATCAGTGCATGATCAGTCTCGTGAACAGTACATGTTAGCTACGTTATTGCAGAATCAGCCACGTGAGCACTGCATGATAGACACGTGATCAGTGCATGATCAGCTACATGAGCAGTGTATGATCAGCCACGTGATCAGTGCATGATCAGACACGTGAACAGTGTATGATCAGCTACGTGATCAGTGCATGATACCTACGTGATCAGTTCATGATTAGTCACGTGATCTGTGCATGACAGGCACGTAATCAGTGCATGATATCCACGTGACCAGTGAATTATAGCCACGTGATCAGTTCATGATTAGTCACGTGATCTGTGCATGACCAGGCACGTGAACAGTGTATGATCTGCCACGTGATCAGTGCAATATAGCCACGTGATCAGTGCATGATCAGTCAAGTGATCGGTGCGTGGACAGTCACGTGATCAGTGCATGATGAGCCACCTGATCAGTGAAGGATCAATTACGTGATCAGTGCATGGTCAGTCACATGACCAGTGCATGGTTGCTACGTCATCATTGCATGACAAGCCAGGTGAGCAGTGCATGGTAGCCACGTGATGTGTGCATGATCAGTTACGTGAGCAGAGTATGATTAGCCACGTGATCAGTGCATGAGTGCCAGGTTATCAGTGCATGATCAGTCACGTGACTAGTGTGTGATCAGCCACGTGAACAGTGCATGTTCAACCACGTGATCAGTGCATGATATCCACGTGATCGGTGCATGATAACCACGAGATCAGTGCATGATCAGTCACGTGATCAGTGCATGATCAGTCACGTGAACATTGCATGATCAGCCAAGTGAGCAGTGCATGATCAATTACGTGATCAGTGCATGATCACTCACGTGACCAGTACATGGTAGCTACGTGATCATTGCATGATCAGCCAAGTGAGCAGTGCATGATCAATTACGTGATCAGTGCATGATCACTCACGTGACTAGTACATGGTAGCTACGTGATCATTGCATGATCAGCCAGGTGAGCAGTGCATGATCAATAACGTGATCAGTGCATGATCAGTCACATGATCTATGCATGATAAGCCAGGTGATCAGTGCATGATCAGTCACGTGATCAGTGCATGATCAGCCACGTCATCAGTGCATGATGAATTACTTGATCAGTGCATGATCAGTCACGTGACCAGTACATGGTAGCTACGTGATCATTGCATGATGAGCCACGTGATCAGTGCATGATCAGTTACGTGATCAGTGCACGATCAGCCACGTGATCAGTGCATGATCAGCCACATGATCAATGCATGATCAATTACGTGATCAGTGCATGATCAGTCACGTGACCAGTACACGGTAGCTACGTGATCATTGCATGATCAGCCACGTGATCAGTGCATGATAGCCACGTGATCATTGCATGATCAGCCACGTGATCAGTGCATGATAGCCACGTGATCACTTCATGATTAGTCACGTGATCTGTGCATGACCAGGCAGGTGATCAGTGTATGATCAGCCACGTGAACAGTGCATGATAGCCATGTGATCAGTGCATGATCAGTCACCTGATGGGTGTGTGATCAGTCATGTGACCGGTACATGGTAGCTACATGATCATTGGATGATCAGCCACGTGAGTAGTGCATGATAGCCACGTGATCAGTGCATGATCAGTCACGTGATCAGTGCATGATCAGTCACATAATCTGTGCATGATCAATCACGTGATCAGTGTATGATCAGCCACGTGATCAGTGCATGATCAGCCACATGATCAGTGCATGATCAATTACGTGATCAGTGCATAATCAGTCACGTGACCAGTACAAGGTAGCTACGTGGTCATGCATGAACAGCCACGTGAGCCGTGCATGATGTACACGAGGTCAGTGTATGATCAGTCACGTGATCAGGGCCTGCTGAGCTGCGTGATTACTGTCTGCTCATCTGCTTGACAATTGCCAGCTGAGCTGCACGATTCCTGCCTATCATCTGCTTGACAATTGCCAGCTGTGCTGCATAATTCCTGCCTGCTCAGCTGCTTGATTATTGCCAGCTGAGCAGCATGATTACTCAGAGCTGAGTTCCATGATTATTGCCTGCTGACTGATTCCTGCCTACTCAGCTCTTTCTTCATTGCTGCCAGAGTCACATGATCAGTGTATGACACCAAACATGATCAGCACATGATCAGTCACATGATCAATGCATGATAAGCCCGGTGATCAGTGCATTATCAATTACGTGATCAGTGCATTATCAGTCATGTGACCAGTACATGGTAGCTGCGTGATCATTGCATGATCAGCCACGTTAACAGTACATGATAGCCACGTGATCAGTGCATGATCAGTCACGTAATCAGTGCATGATCAGTCACGGGATCAGTGCATGATCAGCCACGTGATCAGTGCATAATCAATTACGTGATCAGTGCATGATCAGTCACGTGACCAGTACATGGTAGCTACGTGATCATTACATGATCAGCCACGTGATCAGTGCATGATAGCCATGTGATCAGTGCATTATAGCCACGTGATCAGTGCGTGATTAGTCACGTGATACGTGTGTGATCATCCACGTGATCAGTGTATGATATCTACGTGATCAGTGTATGATATCCATGTGATCAGTGCATGACCAGGCACGTGATCAGTGTATGATCAGCCACGTGATCAGTGCATGTTAGCCACGTGATCAGTGCATGATCAGTCACGTGAACAGTGCATGATCAGTCACGTGATCAGTCTATGATCAGCCACGTCATCATTGCATGATCAATTACGTGATCATTGCATGATCAGTCACGTGACCAGTACATGGTAGCTATGTGATCATTGTATGATCAGCCACGTAAGTAGTGCATGATAGCCCCGTGATCAGTGCATGATCAGTCACGTGATCACAGCATGATCAGTCACGTAATCAGTGCATGACCAGGCTCGAGATCAGTGTATGACCAGCCAAGAGATCAGTGCATGATAGCCACGTGATAAGTGCATGATCAGTCACGTGATACGTGTGTGATAAACCATGTGATAAGTGCATGATGTCCACGTGATCAGTGCATGATAGCCACGTGATCAGTGCATGATCAGTCAAGTGAACAGTGCATGATCAGTTACGTGATCAGTGTATGATCAGCCACGTGATCAGTGCATGATCAATTATGTGATCAGTGCATGATCAGTCTCGTGACCAGTACACGGTAGCTATGTGATCATTGTATGATCAGCCACGTAAGCAGTTCATGATAGCCACGTGATCAGTGCATGATCAGTCAGGTGATCAGTGCATGATCAGTCACGTGACCAGTACACGTTAGCTACGTGATCGTTGCAGGATCAGCCACATGAGCACTGCATTATAGACACGTGATCAGTGCATGATCAGCTACGTGAGCAGTGTATGATCAGCCACGGAATCAGTGCATGACCAGATACGTGAACAGTGTATGATCAGCCACGTGATCAGTGCATGATACCTACGTTATCAGTTCATGATTTGTCACGTGATCTGTGATGACCAGGCACGTGATCAGTGTATGACGATCCAAGTGATCAGTGCATGATAGCCACGTGAGAAGTGCATGATAAGTCACGTGATCAGTGCATGATCACTCACGTGATCAGTGTAAGATCAGCCACGTGATCAGTGCATGATCAGCCACATGATCAGTGCATGATCAATTACATGATCACTGCATGATCAGTCACGTAACCAGTACATGGTAGCTACGAGATCATTGCATGATCAGACACGTGATCAGTGCATGATAGCCACGTGATCAGTGCATGACAGCTTCGGGAGCAGAGTATGATCAGCCACTTGATCAGTGCATGATATAGACTTGATCAGTGCATGATCAGTCTTGTGAACAGTGTATGATCAACCACGTGGTCAGTGCACGATAGCCAGGTAATGAGTGCCTGATAGCCAGATGATCAGTGCATGATCAGTCACGTGATCTGTGTATGATTAGCCAAGTAATCAGTGTATGTTTGCCAACTGATCAGTGCATGATCAGTCACGTGATCAGTGCATGATCAGTCACGTGATCAGTGTATGATCATCCACGTGATCAGTGCATGAGGAGTCATGTAATCAATGCATGATAGCGCCGTGATCAGTGCATCATCAGTCCCGTGATGAATGTATGATCAGCCAAGTGATCAGTGCAAGATAGCTACGTGATCACTGCATGATCAGTCACGTGATCAGTGCATGATCAGTCACGTTATCAGTGTATGATCATCCACGTGATCAGTGCATGTGGAGTCATATAATCAATTCATGATAGCGCAGTGATCAGTGCATGATCAGTCCCGTGATGAGTGTATGATCAGCCAAGTGATCAGTGCAAGATAGCTACGTGATCAGTGCATGATCAGTCACATGAACAGTGCATGATCAGCCACGTCATCAGTGCATGAGAGCCACGTCATCAGTGCATACAATTATGTGATCAGTGCATGCGCAATCAAGTGATCAGTGCATGAGAGCCACGTGATCAGTGCATAATCAATCACGTGACAGGTGTGTGATCAGCCACGTGAACACTGCATGATCTGCCACGTGATCAGTGCATGATAGCCACGTGATCATTGCATGATAGCCACGTGATCAGTGCATGATCAGCCAGGTGATCAGTGCATGATAGCTACCTGAACAGTTCATGATTAGTCACGTGATCTGTGCATGACCAGGCAGGTGATCAGTGTATGATCAGCCAGGTGAACAGTGCATGATAGCCACGTGATCAGTGCATGATATAGACTTGATCAGTGCATGATCAGTCTTCTGAACAGTGTATGATCAACCACGTGGTCAGTGCACGATAGCCAGGTAATGAGTGCCTGATAGCCAGATGATCAGTGCATGATCAGTCACGTGATCAGTGTATGATTAGCCAAGTAATCAGTGCATGATTGCCAACTGATCAGTGCATGATCAGTCACGTGATCAGTGCATGATCAGTCACGTGATCAGTGTATGATCATCCACGTGATCAGTGCATGAGGAGTCATGTAATCAATGCATGAAGCGCCGTGATCAGTGCATCATCAGTCCCGTGATGAATGTATGATCAGCCAAGTGATCAGTGCAAGATAGCTACGTGATCACCGCATGATCAGTCACGTGATCAGTGCATGATCAGTCACGTTATCAGTGTATGATCATCCACGTGATCAGTGCATGTGGAGTCATATAATCAATTCATGATAGCGCAGTGATCAGTGCATGATCAGTCCCGTGATGAGTGTATGATCAGCCAAGTGATCAGTGCAAGATAGCTACGTGATCAGTGCATGATCAGTCACATGAACAGTGCATGATCAGCCACGTCATCAGTGCATGAGAGCCACGTGATCAGTGCATACAATTATGTGATCAGTGCATGCGCAATCACGTGATCAGTGCATGAGAGCCACGTGATCAGTGCATAATCAATCACGTGACAGGTGTGTGATCAGCCACGTGAACACTGCATGATCAGCCACGTGATCAGTGCATGATAGCCACGTGATCATTGCATGATAGCCACGTGATCAGTGCATGATCAGCCAGGTGATCAGTGCATGATAGCTACCTGAACAGTTCATGATTAGTCACGTGATCTGTGCATGACCAGGCAGGGGATCAGTGTATGATCAGCCAGGTGAACAGTGCATGATAGCCACGTGATCAGTGCATGATCCGTAACCTAATGGGTCTATGATCAGTCACGTGACCGGTACATGGTAACTACATGATCATTGCATGATCAGCCACGTGAGTAGTGCATGATAGCCACGTGATCAGTGCATGATCAGTCACGTGATCAGTGCATGATCAGTCACCTGATCAGTGTATATTCAGCCACGTGATCAGTGCATGATCAGCCACATGATCAGTGCATGATGAATTACGTGATCAGTGCATGATCAGTCACGTGACAAGTACATGGTAGCTATGTGATCATTGTATGATCAGCCACGTAAGCAGTGCATGATAGCCACGTGATCAGTGCATGATCAGTCACGTGATCAGTGCATGATCAGTCTCGTGAACAGTACATGTTAGCTACGTTATTGCAGAATCAGCCACGTGAGCACTGCATGATAGACACGTGATCAGTGCATGATCAGCTACATGAGCAGTGTATGATCAGCCACGTGATCAGTGCATGATCAGACACGTGAACAGTGTATGATCAGCTACGTGATCAGTGCATGATACCTACGTGATCAGTTCATGATTAGTCACGTGATCTGTGCATGACAGGCACGTAATCAGTGCATGATATCCACGTGACCAGTGAATTATAGCCACGTGATCAGTTCATGATTAGTCACGTGATCTGTGCATGACCAGGCACGTGAACAGTGTATGATCTGCCACGTGATCAGTGCAATATAGCCACGTGATCAGTGCATGATCAGTCAAGTGATCGGTGCGTGGACAGTCACGTGATCAGTGCATGATGAGCCACCTGATCAGTGAAGGATCAATTACGTGATCAGTGCATGGTCAGTCACATGACCAGTGCATGGTTGCTACGTCATCATTGCATGACAAGCCAGGTGAGCAGTGCATGGTAGCCACGTGATGTGTGCATGATCAGTTACGTGAGCAGAGTATGATTAGCCACGTGATCAGTGCATGAGTGCCAGGTTATCAGTGCATGATCAGTCACGTGACTGGTGTGTGATCAGCCACGTGAACAGTGCATGTTCAACCACGTGATCAGTGCATGATATCCACGTGATCGGTGCATGATAACCACGAGATCAGTGCATGATCAGTCACGTGATCAGTGCATGATCAGTCACGTGAACATTGCATGATCAGCCAAGTGAGCAGTGCATGATCAATTACGTGATCAGTGCATGATCACTCACGTGACCAGTACATGGTAGCTACGTGATCATTGCATGTTCAGCCAAGTGAGCAGTGCATGATCAATTACGTGATCAGTGCATGATCACTCACGTGACCAGTACATGGTAGCTACGTGATCATTGCATGATCAGCCAGGTGAGCAGTGCATGATCAATTACGTGATCAGTGCATGATCAGTCACATGATCTATGCATGATAAGCCAGGTGATCAGTGCATGATCAGTCACGTGATCAGTGCATGATCAGCCACGTCATCAGTGCATGATGAATTACTTGATCAGTGCATGATCAGTCACGTGACCAGTACATGGTAGCTACGTGATCATTGCATGATGAGCCACGTGATCAGTGCATGATCAGCCACATGATCAATGCATGATCAATTACGTGATCAGTGCATGATCAGTCACGTGACCAGTACACGGTAGCTACGTGATCATTGCATGATCAGCCACGTGATCAGTGCATGATAGCCACGTGATCAGTGCATGATAGCCACGTGATCAGTGCAGGATCAGTCACGTGATACGTGTGTGATCAGCCACGTGATCAGTGCATGATATCCACGTGATCAGTGCATGATAGCCACGTGATCACTTCATGATTAGTCACGTGATCTGTGCATGACCAGGCAGGTGATCAGTGTATGATCAGCCACGTGAACAGTGCATGATAGCCATGTGATCAGTGCATGATCAGTCACCTGATGGGTGTGTGATCAGTCATGTGACTGGTACATGGTAGCTACATGATCATTGGATGATCAGCCACGTGAGTAGTGCATGATAGCCACGTGATCAGTGCATGATCAGTCACGTGATCAGTGCATTATCAGTCACATAATCTGTGCATGATCAATCACGTGATCAGTGTATGATCAGCCACGTGATCAGTGCATGATCAGCCACATGATCAGTGCATGATCAATTACGTGATCAGTGCATAATCAGTCACGTGACCAGTACAAGGTAGCTACGTGATCATGCATGAACAGCCACGTGAGCCGTGCATGATGTACACGAGGTCAGTGTATGATCAGTCACGTGATCAGGGCCTGCTGAGCTGCGTGATTACTGTCTGCTCATCTGCTTGACAATTGCCAGCTGAGCTGCACGATTCCTGCCTATCATCTGCTTGACAATTGCCAGCTGTGCTGCATAATTCCTGCCTGCTCAGCTGCTTGATTATTGCCAGCTGAGCAGCATGATTACTCAGAGCTGAGTTCCATGATTATTGCCTGCTGACTGATTCCTGCCTACTCAGCTCTTTCTTCATTGCCGCCAGAGTCACATGATCAGTGTATGACACCAAACATGATCAGCACATGATCAGTCACATGATCAATGCATGATAAGCCCGGTGATCAGTGCATTATCAATTACGTGATCAGTGCATTATCAGTCATGTGACCAGTACATGGTAGCTGCGTGATCATTGCATGATCAGCCACGTTAACAGTACATGATAGCCACGTGATCAGTGCATGATCAGTCACGTAATCAGTGCATGATCAGTCACGGGATCAGTGCATGATCAGCCACGTGATCAGTGCATAATCAATTACGTGATCAGTGCATGATCAGTCACGTGACCAGTACATGGTAGCTACGTGATCATTACATGATCAGCCACGTGATCAGTGCATGATAGCCATGTGATCAGTGCATTATAGCCACGTGATCAGTGCGTGATTAGTCACGTGATACGTGTGTGATCATCCACGTGATCAGTGTATGATATCTACGTGATCAGTGTATGATATCCATGTGATCAGTGCATGACCAGGCACGTGATCAGTGTATGATCAGCCACGTGATCAGTGCATGTTAGCCACGTGATCAGTGCATGATCAGTCACGTGAACAGTGCATGATCAGTCACGTGATCAGTCTATGATCAGCCACGTCATCGTTGCATGATCAATTATGTGATCATTGCATGATCAGTCACGTGACCAGTACATGGTAGCTATGTGATCATTGTATGATCAGCCACGTAAGTAGTGCATGATAGCCCCGTGATCAGTGCATGATCAGTCACGTGATCACAGCATGATCAGTCACGTAATCAGTGCATCACCAGGCTCGAGAACAGTGTATGACCAGCCAAGAGATCAGTGCATGATAGCCACGTGATAAGTGCATGATCAGTCACGTGATACGTGTGTGATAAACCATGTGATAAGTGCATGATGTCCACGTGATCAGTGCATGATAGCCACGTGATCAGTGCATGATCAGTCAAGTGAACAGTGCATGATCAGTTACGTGAGCAGTGCATGATCAGTCTCGTTACCAGTACACGGTAGCTATGTGATCAGTGTATGATCAGCCACGTGATCAGTGCATGATCAATTATGTGATCAGTGCATGATCAGTCTCGTGACCAGTACACGGTAGCTATGTGATCATTGTATGATCAGCCACGTAAGCAGTTCATGATAGCCACGTGATCAGTGCATGATCAGTCAGGTGATCAGTGCATGATCAGTCTCGTGACCAGTACACGTTAGCCACGTGATCGTTGCAGGATCAGCCACATGAGCACTGCATTATAGACACGTGATCAGTGCATGATCAGCTACGTGAGCAGTGTATGATCAGCCACGGAATCAGTGCATGACCAGATACGTGAACAGTGTATGATCAGCCACGTGATCAGTGCATGATACCTACATTATCAGTTCATGATTTGTCACGTGATCTGTGATGACCAGGCACGTGATCAGTGTATGACGATCCAAGTGATCAGTGCATGATAGCCACGTGAGAAGTGCATGATAAGTCACGTGATCAGTGCATGATCACTCACGTGATCAGTGTAAGATCAGCCACGTGATCAGTGCATGATCAGCCACATGATCAGTGCATGATCAATTACATGATCACTGCATGATCAGTCACGTAACCAGTACATGGTAGCTACGAGATCATTGCATGATCAGACACGTGATCAGTGCATGATAGCCACGTGATCAGTGCATGACAGCTTCGGGAGCAGAGTATGATCAGCCACTTGATCAGTGCATGATATAGACTTGATCAGTGCATGATCAGTCTTGTGAACAGTGTATGATCAACCACGTGGTCAGTGCACGATAGCCAGGTAATGAGTGCCTGATAGCCAGATGATCAGTGCATGATCAGTCACGTGATCTGTGTATGATTAGCCAAGTAATCAGTGTATGTTTGCCAACTGATCAGTGCATGATCAGTCACGTGATCAGTGCATGATCAGTCACGTTATCAGTGTATGATCATCCACGTGATCAGTGCATGTGGAGTCATATAATCAATTCATGATAGCGCAGTGATCAGTGCATGATCAGTCCCGTGATGAGTGTATGTTCAGCCAAGTGATCAGTGCAAGATAGCTACGTGATCAGTGCATGATCAGTCACATGAACAGTGCATGATCAGCCACGTCATCAGTGCATGAGAGCCACGTGATAAGTGCATACAATTATGTGATCAGTGCATGCGCAATCAAGTGATCAGTGCATGAGAGCCACGTGATCAGTGCATAATCAATCACGTGACAGGTGTGTGATCAGCCACGTGAACACTGCATGATCTGCCACGTGATCAGTGCATGATAGCCACGTGATCATTGCATGATAGCCACGTGATCAGTGCATGATCAGCCAGGTGATCAGTGCATGATAGCTACCTGAACAGTTCATGATTAGTCACGTGATCTGTGCATGACCAGGCAGGTGATCAGTGTATGATCAGCCAGGTGAACAGTGCATGATAGCCACGTGATCAGTGCATGATATAGACTTGATCAGTGCATGATCAGTCTTCTGAACAGTGTATGATCAACCACGTGGTCAGTGCACGATAGCCAGGTAATGAGTGCCTGATAGCCAGATGATCAGTGCATGATCAGTCACGTGATCAGTGTATGATTAGCCAAGTAATCAGTGCATGATTGCCAACTGATCAGTGCATGATCAGTCACGTGATCAGTGCATGATCAGTCACGTGATCAGTGTATGATCATCCACGTGATCAGTGCATGAGGAGTCATGTAATCAATGCATGATAGCGCCGTGATCAGTGCATCATCAGTCCCGTGATGAATGTATGATCAGCCAAGTGATCAGTGCAAGATAGCTACGTGATCACTGCATGATCAGTCACGTGATCAGTGCATGATCAGTCACGTTATCAGTGTATGATCATCCACGTGATCAGTGCATGTGGAGTCATATAATCAATTCATGATAGCGCAGTGATCAGTGCATGATCAGTCCCGTGATGAGTGTATGATCAGCCAAGTGATCAGTGCAAGATAGCTACGTGATCAGTGCATGATCAGTCACATGAACAGTGCATGATCAGCCACGTCATCAGTGCATGAGAGCCACGTGATCAGTGCATACAATTATGTGATCAGTGCATGCGCAATCACGTGATCAGTGCATGAGAGCCACGTGATCAGTGCATAATCAATCACGTGACAGGTGTGTGATCAGCCACGTGAACACTGCATGATCAGCCACGTGATCAGTGCATGATAGCCACGTGATCATTGCATGATAGCCACGTGATCAGTGCATGATCAGCCAGGTGATCAGTGCATGATAGCTACCTGAACAGTTCATGATTAGTCACGTGATCTGTGCATGACCAGGCAGGTGATCAGTGTATGATCAGCCAGGTGAACAGTGCATGATAGCCACGTGATCAGTGCATGATATAGACTTGATCAGTGCATGATCAGTCTTCTGAACAGTGTATGATCAACCACGTGGTCAGTGCACGATAGCCAGGTAATGAGTGCCTGATAGCCAGATGATCAGTGCATGATCAGTCACGTGATCAGTGTATGATTAGCCAAGTAATCAGTGCATGATTGCCAACTGATCAGTGCATGATCAGTCACGTGATCAGTGCATGATCAGTCACGTGATCAGTGTATGATCATCCACGTGATCAGTGCATGAGGAGTCATGTAATCAATGCATGATAGCGCCGTGATCAGTGCATCATCAGTCCCGTGATGAATGTATGATCAGCCAAGTGATCAGTGCAAGATAGCTACGTGATCACTGCATGATCAGTCACGTGATCAGTGCATGATCAGTCACGTTATCAGTGTATGATCATCCACGTGATCAGTGCATGTGGAGTCATATAATCAATTCATGATAGCGCAGTGATCAGTGCATGATCAGTCCCGTGATGAGTGTATGATCAGCCAAGTGATCAGTGCAAGATAGCTACGTGATCAGTGCATGATCAGTCACATGAACAGTGCATGATCAGCCACGTCATCAGTGCATGAGAGCCACGTGATCAGTGCATACAATTATGTGATCAGTGCATGCGCAATCACGTGATCAGTGCATGAGAGCCACGTGATCAGTGCATAATCAATCACGTGACAGGTGTGTGATCAGCCACGTGAACACTGCATGATCAGCCACGTGATCAGTGCATGATAGCCACGTGATCATTGCATGATAGCCACGTGATCAGTGCATGATCAGCCAGGTGATCAGTGCATGATAGCTACCTGAACAGTTCATGATTAGTCACGTGATCTGTGCATGACCAGGCAGGGGATCAGTGTATGATCAGCCAGGTGAACAGTGCATGATAGCCACGTGATCAGTGCATGATCCGTAACCTAATGGGTCTATGATCAGTCACGTGACCGGTACATGGTAACTACATGATCATTGCATGATCAGCCACGTGAGTAGTGCATGATAGCCACGTGATCAGTGCATGATCAGTCACGTGATCAGTGCATGATCAGTCACCTGATCAGTGTATATTCAGCCACGTGATCAGTGCATGATCAGCCACATGATCAGTGCATGATGAATTACGTGATCAGTGCATGATCAGTCACGTGACAAGTACATGGTAGCTATGTGATCATTGTATGATCAGCCACGTAAGCAGTGCATGATAGCCACGTGATCAGTGCATGATCAGTCACGTGATCAGTGCATGATCAGTCTCGTGAACAGTACATGTTAGCTACGTTATTGCAGAATCAGCCACGTGAGCACTGCATGATAGACACGTGATCAGTGCATGATCAGCTACATGAGCAGTGTATGATCAGCCACGTGATCAGTGCATGATCAGACACGTGAACAGTGTATGATCAGCTACGTGATCAGTGCATGATACCTACGTGATCAGTTCATGATTAGTCACGTGATCTGTGCATGACAGGCACGTAATCAGTGCATGATATCCACGTGACCAGTGAATTATAGCCACGTGATCAGTTCATGATTAGTCACGTGATCTGTGCATGACCAGGCACGTGAACAGTGTATGATCTGCCACGTGATCAGTGCAATATAGCCACGTGATCAGTGCATGATCAGTCAAGTGATCGGTGCGTGGACAGTCACGTGATCAGTGCATGATGAGCCACCTGATCAGTGAAGGATCAATTACGTGATCAGTGCATGGTCAGTCACATGACCAGTGCATGGTTGCTACGTCATCATTGCATGACAAGCCAGGTGAGCAGTGCATGGTAGCCACGTGATGTGTGCATGATCAGTTACGTGAGCAGAGTATGATTAGCCACGTGATCAGTGCATGAGTGCCAGGTTATCAGTGCATGATCAGTCACGTGACTAGTGTGTGATCAGCCACGTGAACAGTGCATGTTCAACCACGTGATCAGTGCATGATATCCACGTGATCAGTGCAAGATCAGTTAGTGATCAGTGTATGATCAGCCACGTGAGCAGTGCATGGTAAGACACGTGAACAGTGTATGATCAGCCACGTGATCAGTGCATGATATCCAAGTGATCAGGGCATGATCAATCACGTGATCATTGTATGATGAGCCACGTGAACAGTGCATGCTGAGTCACGTGATCAGGGCGTGCTGAGCTGCGTGATTACTGTCTGCTCATCTGCTTGACAATTGCCAGCTGAGCTGCACGATTCCTGCCTGTCATCTGCTTGACAATTGCCAACTGTGCTGTGTAATTCCTGCCTGCTCAGCTGCTTGATTATTGCCAGCTGAGCAGCATGATTCCTCACAGCTGAGTTCCATGATTATTGCCTGCTGACTGTTTGATTCGTGCCTACTCAGCTCTTTGTTTATTGCCTCTGGAGGCACATGATCAGTGTATGATAGCAAACATGATCAGCGCATGATCAGTCACATGATCAGCACCATTAAGTCACGTGATCACTACATGATAGTCATGTGATCAGTCCATGCTCAGTCACGGTATCAGTGCATGATCAGCCAGGTGATCAGTGCATGATAGCTATGTGATCAGTTCATGATTAGTCATGTGATCTGTGCATGACCAGGCAGGTGATCAGTGTATGATCAGCCACGTGAAGGGTGTATGATAGCCACGTGATCAGTGCATGACACCTACGTTATCAGTTCATGATTTGTCACGTGATCTGTGATGACCAGGCACGTGATCAGTGTATGACGATCCAAGTGATCAGTGCATGATAGCCACGTGAGAAGTGCATGATAAGTCACGTGATCAGTGCATGATCACTCACGTGATCAGTGTAAGATCAGCCACGTGATCAGTGCATGATCAGCCACATGATCAGTGCATGATCAATTACATGATCACTGCATGATCAGTCACGTAACCAGTACATGGTAGCTACGAGATCATTGCATGCTCAGACACGTGATCAGTGCATGATAGCCACGTGATCAGTGCATGACAGCTTCGGGAGCAGAGTATGATCAGCCACTTGATCAGTGCATGATATAGACTTGATCAGTGCATGATCAGTCTTGTGAACAGTGTATGATCAACCACGTGGTCAGTGCACGATAGCCAGGTAATGAGTGCCTGATAGCCAGATGATCAGTGCATGATCAGTCACGTGATCTGTGTATGATTAGCCAAGTAATCAGTGTATGTTTGCCAACTGATCAGTGCATGATCAGTCACGTGATCAGTGCATGATCAGTCACGTGATCAGTGTATGATCATCCACGTGATCAGTGCATGAGGAGTCATGTAATCAATGCATGATAGCGCCGTGATCAGTGCATCATCAGTCCCGTGATGAATGTATGATCAGCCAAGTGATCAGTGCAAGATAGCTACGTGATCACTGCATGATCAGTCACGTGATCAGTGCATGATCAGTCACGTTATCAGTGTATGATCATCCACGTGATCAGTGCATGTGGAGTCATATAATCAATTCATGATAGCGCAGTGATCAGTGCATGATCAGTCCCGTGATGAGTGTATGATCAGCCAAGTGATCAGTGCAAGATAGCTACGTGATCAGTGCATGATCAGTCACATGAACAGTGCATGATCAGCCACGTCATCAGTGCATGAGAGCCACGTGATAAGTGCATACAATTATGTGATCAGTGCATGCGCAATCAAGTGATCAGTGCATGAGAGCCACGTGATCAGTGCATAATCAATCACGTGACAGGTGTGTGATCAGCCACGTGAACACTGCATGATCTGCCACGTGATCAGTGCATGATAGCCACGTGATCATTGCATGATAGCCACGTGATCAGTGCATGATCAGCCAGGTGATCAGTGCATGATAGCTACCTGAACAGTTCATGATTAGTCACGTGATCTGTGCATGACCAGGCAGGTGATCAGTGTATGATCAGCCAGGTGAACAGTGCATGATAGCCACGTGATCAGTGCATGATATAGACTTGATCAGTGCATGATCAGTCTTCTGAACAGTGTATGATCAACCACGTGGTCAGTGCACGATAGCCAGGTAATGAGTGCCTGATAGCCAGATGATCAGTGCATGATCAGTCACGTGATCAGTGTATGATTAGCCAAGTAATCAGTGCATGATTGCCAACTGATCAGTGCATGATCAGTCACGTGATCAGTGCATGATCAGTCACGTGATCAGTGTATGATCATCCACGTGATCAGTGCATGAGGAGTCATGTAATCAATGCATGATAGCGCCGTGATCAGTGCATCATCAGTCCCGTGATGAATGTATGATCAGCCAAGTGATCAGTGCAAGATAGCTACGTGATCACTGCATGATCAGTCACGTGATCAGTGCATGATCAGTCACGTTATCAGTGTATGATCATCCACGTGATCAGTGCATGTGGAGTCATATAATCAATTCATGATAGCGCAGTGATCAGTGCATGATCAGTCCCGTGATGAGTGTATGATCAGCCAAGTGATCAGTGCAAGATAGCTACGTGATCAGTGCATGATCAGTCACATGAACAGTGCATGATCAGCCACGTCATCAGTGCATGAGAGCCACGTGATCAGTGCATACAATTATGTGATCAGTGCATGCGCAATCACGTGATCAGTGCATGAGAGCCACGTGATCAGTGCATAATCAATCACGTGACAGGTGTGTGATCAGCCACGTGAACACTGCATGATCAGCCACGTGATCAGTGCATGATAGCCACGTGATCATTGCATGATAGCCACGTGATCAGTGCATGATCAGCCAGGTGATCAGTGCATGATAGCTACCTGAACAGTTCATGATTAGTCACGTGATCTGTGCATGACCAGGCAGGTGATCAGTGTATGATCAGCCAGGTGAACAGTGCATGATAGCCACGTGATCAGTGCATGATATAGACTTGATCAGTGCATGATCAGTCTTCTGAACAGTGTATGATCAACCACGTGGTCAGTGCACGATAGCCAGGTAATGAGTGCCTGATAGCCAGATGATCAGTGCATGATCAGTCACGTGATCAGTGTATGATTAGCCAAGTAATCAGTGCATGATTGCCAACTGATCAGTGCATGATCAGTCACGTGATCAGTGCATGATCAGTCACGTGATCAGTGTATGATCATCCACGTGATCAGTGCATGAGGAGTCATGTAATCAATGCATGATAGCGCCGTGATCAGTGCATCATCAGTCCCGTGATGAATGTATGATCAGCCAAGTGATCAGTGCAAGATAGCTACGTGATCACTGCATGATCAGTCACGTGATCAGTGCATGATCAGTCACGTTATCAGTGTATGATCATCCACGTGATCAGTGCATGTGGAGTCATATAATCAATTCATGATAGCGCAGTGATCAGTGCATGATCAGTCCCGTGATGAGTGTATGATCAGCCAAGTGATCAGTGCAAGATAGCTACGTGATCAGTGCATGATCAGTCACATGAACAGTGCATGATCAGCCACGTCATCAGTGCATGAGAGCCACGTGATCAGTGCATACAATTATGTGATCAGTGCATGCGCAATCAAGTGATCAGTGCATGAGAGCCACGTGATCAGTGCATAATCAATCACGTGACAGGTGTGTGATCAGCCACGTGAACACTGCATGATCAGCCACGTGATCAGTGCATGATAGCCACGTGATCATTGCATGATAGCCACGTGATCAGTGCATGATCAGCCAGGTGATCAGTGCATGATAGCTACCTGAACAGTTCATGATTAGTCACGTGATCTGTGCATGACCAGGCAGGGGATCAGTGTATGATCAGCCAGGTGAACAGTGCATGATAGCCACGTGATCAGTGCATGATCCGTAACCTAATGGGTCTATGATCAGTCACGTGACCGGTACATGGTAACTACATGATCATTGCATGATCAGCCACGTGAGTAGTGCATGATAGCCACGTGATCAGTGCATGATCAGTCACGTGATCAGTGCATGATCAGTCACCTGATCAGTGTATATTCAGCCACGTGATCAGTGCATGATCAGCCACATGATCAGTGCATGATGAATTACGTGATCAGTGCATGATCAGTCACGTGACAATACATGGTAGCTATGTGATCATTGTATGATCAGCCACGTAAGCAGTGCATGATAGCCACGTGATCAGTGCATGATCAGTCACGTGATCAGTGCATGATCAGTCTCGTGAACAGTACATGTTAGCTACGTTATTGCAGAATCCGCCACGTGAGCACTGCATGATAGACACGTGATCAGTGCATGATCAGCTACATGAGCAGTGTATGATCAGCCACGTGATCAGTGCATGATCAGACACGTGAACAGTGTATGATCAGCTACGTGATCAGTGCATGATACCTACGTGATCAGTTCATGATTAGTCACGTGATCTGTGCATGACAGGCACGTAATCAGTGCATGATATCCACGTGACCAGTGAATTATAGCCACGTGATCAGTTCATGATTAGTCACGTGATCTGTGCATGACCAGGCACGTGAACAGTGTATGATCTGCCACGTGATCAGTGCAATATAGCCACGTGATCAGTGCATGATCAGTCAAGTGATCGGTGCGTGGACAGTCACGTGATCAGTGCATGATGAGCCACCTGATCAGTGAAGGATCAATTACGTGATCAGTGCATGGTCAGTCACATGACCAGTGCATGGTTGCTACGTCATCATTGCATGACAAGCCAGGTGAGCAGTGCATGGTAGCCACGTGATGTGTGCATGATCAGTTACGTGAGCAGAGTATGATTAGCCACGTGATCAGTGCATGAGTGCCAGGTTATCAGTGCATGATCAGTCACGTGACTAGTGTGTGATCAGCCACGTGAACAGTGCATGTTCAACCACGTGATCAGTGCATGATATCCACGTGATCAGTGCAAGATCAGTTAGTGATCAGTGTATGATCAGCCACGTGAGCAGTGCATGGTAAGACACGTGAACAGTGTATGATCAGCCACGTGATCAGTGCATGATATCCAAGTGATCAGGGCATGATCAATCACGTGATCATTGTATGATGAGCCACGTGAACAGTGCATGCTGAGTCACGTGATCAGGGCGTGCTGAGCTGCGTGATTACTGTCTGCTCATCTGCTTGACAATTGCCAGCTGAGCTGCACGATTCCTGCCTGTCATCTGCTTGACAATTGCCAACTGTGCTGTGTAATTCCTGCCTGCTCAGCTGCTTGATTATTGCCAGCTGAGCAGCATGATTCCTCACAGCTGAGTTCCATGATTATTGCCTGCTGACTGTTTGATTCGTGCCTACTCAGCTCTTTGTTTATTGCCTCTGGAGGCACATGATCAGTGTATGATAGCAAACATGATCAGCGCATGATCAGTCACATGATCAGCACCATTAAGTCACGTGATCACTACATGATAGTCATGTGATCAGTCCATGCTCAGTCACGGTATCAGTGCATGATCAGCCAGGTGATCAGTGCATGATAGCTATGTGATCAGTTCATGATTAGTCATGTGATCTGTGCATGACCAGGCAGGTGATCAGTGTATGATCAGCCACGTGAAGGGTGTATGATAGCCACGTGATCAGTGCATGATCAGTCACCTGATGGCTGTATGATTAGTCACGTGACCGGTCCATGGTAGCCACATGATCATTGCATGAACATCCACGGGAGTAGTGCATGATAGCCACGTGATCAGTGCATGATCAGTCACGTGATCAGTGCATGATCAGTCATGTGATCAGTGTATGATCAGCCACGTGATCAGTGCATGATCAGCCACATGATCAGTGCATGATCATTCACGTGACCAGTACATGGTAGCTACGTGATCATTGCATGACCAGCCACGTGATCATTGCATGATCAGCCACGAGATCAGTGCATGATCAGTCACGTGATACGTGCATGATCAGTCACGTGAACAGTGCATGATAAGTCACCTGAAAACTGCATGATCAATTACGTGATCAGTGCATGATCACTCACGTGACCAGTACATGGTAGCTACGTGATCATTGCATGATCAACCACGTGAGCAGTGCATGATAGCCACGTGATCAGTGCATGGTCAGTCACGTGATCAGTGCATGATCAGTCATGTGATCAGTGTATGATCAGCCACGTGATCAGTGCATGATCAGCCACATGATCAGTGCATGATCATTCACGTGACCAGTACATGGTAGCTACGTGATCATTGCATGACCAGCCACGTGATCATTGCATGATCAGCCACGAGATCAGTGCATGATCAGTCACGTGATACGTGCATGATCAGTCACGTGAACAGTGCATGATAAGTCACCTGAAAACTGCATGATCAATTACGTGATCAGTGCATGATCACTCACGTGACCAGTACATGGTAGCTACGTGATCATTGCATGATCAACCACGTGAGCAGTGCATGATAGCCACGTGATCAGTGCATGGTCAGTCACGTGATCAGTGCATGATCAGTCATGTGATCAGTGTATGATCAGCCACGTGATCAGTGCATGATCAGCCACATGATCAGTGCATGATCATTCACGTGACCAGTACATGGTAGCTACGTGATCATTACATGACCAGCCACGTTATCATTGCATGATCAGCCACGAGATCAGTGCATGATCAGTCACGTGATACGTGCATGATCAGTCACGTGAACAGTGCATGATAAGTCACCTGAAAACTGCATGATCAATTACGTGATCAGTGCATGATCACTCACGTGACCAGTACATGGTAGCTACGTGATCATTGCATGATCAACCACGTGAGCAGTGCATGATAGCCACGTGATCAGTGCATGATCAGTAACGTGATCAGTGCATGATCAGTCAGGTCATCAGCGCATGATCAGGAACAAGATCAGCGCATGATCAGGAACGTGATAAGTGCATGATCAGTCACGTGAACAGTGCATGATAAGTCACCTGAAAACTGCATGATCAATTACTTGATCAGTGCATGATCACTCACGTGACCAGTACATGGTAGCTACGTGATCATTGCATGATCAACCACGTGAGCAGTGCATGATAGCCACTTGATCAGTGCATGATCAGTAACGTGATCAGTGCATGATCAGTCAGGTCATCAGCGCATGATCAGGAACAAGATCAGCGCATGATCAGGAACGTGATCAGTGCATGATCAATTACGTGATCAGTGCATTATCAGTCACGTGACCAGTACATGGTAGCTACGTGATCATTGCATGGTCAGCCACGTGATCAGTGCATGATAGCCACGTGATCAGTGCATGATCAGTCACGTGATACGTGTTTGATCAGTCACGTGAGCAGTGCATCATATACACGTGATCAGTGTATGATCAGCCACGTGATTAGTGAATGATAGCCACGTGATCAGTGCATGATCAGTAACGTGAACAGTGCATGATAAGTCACCTGATCAGTGCATGATCAATTACGTGATCAGTCACGTGACTTGTACATGTTAGCTACGTGATCATTGCAGGACCAGCCACGTGAACAGTGCAGGATAGACACGTGATCAGTGCACGATCAGCTAAGTGAGCAGCATATGATCAGCCACGTGATCAGTGCATGGTCAGACATGTGAACATTGTATGATCAGCCAGGTGATCAGTGCATGATCAGTAACGTGACAGGTGTGTGATCAGCCACGTGAACACTGCATGATCAGCCAAGTGAACACTGCATGATAGCCACGTGATCAGTGCATGATCAGTCACGTGATCAGTGCATGATCAGTCACGTCATCTGTGCATGACCAGGCACGTGATCAGTGTATAACCATCCAAGTGATCAGTGCATGATAGCCACGTGATCAGTGCATGTTCAGTCTCGTGATCAGTGCATAATCAGTCACGTGATCAGTGTATGATCAGCCACGTGATAAGTGCATGATCAGCCACATGATCAGTGCATGATCAATTAGGAGATCAGTGCATGATCAGTCATGTGTCCAGTACATGGTTGCTACGTGAACATTGCATGATCAGCCACGTGATCAGTGCATTATAGCCACGTGATCAGTGCATGATCAGTTTCGGGAGCAGAGTACGATCAACCACTTGATCGGTGCATGATAGCCAAGTGATCACTGCATGATTTGTCACATGATTAGTGTATGATCATCCACGTGATCAGTGCATGGGCAGTCATGTGATCAGTGCATGATATACACGTGATCAGTACATGACCAGTCTGGTGATCAGTCTATGATAAACCACGTGATCAGTGTATGATAGCCAGGTAATGAGTGCATGATAGCCAGATGATCAGAGCATGATCAGTCACATGATCAGTGCATGACCAGTCACGTGATCAGTGTATGATCAGCCACGTGATCAGTGCATGATCAATTACGTGATCAGTGCATGATCAGTCACGTGACCAGTACATGGTAGCTATGTGATCATTGTTTGATCAGCCATGTAAACAGTGCATGATAGCCACGTGATCAGTGCATGATCAGTCACGTGATCAGTGCATGATCAGTCACGTGACCAGTACATGTTAGCTACGTGATCATTGGAGGATCAGCCAGGTGAGCACTGCATGATAGACACGTGATCAGTGCATGAACAGCTACATCAGCAGTGTATGATCAGCCACGTGATCTGTGCATGATCAGACACGTGAACAGTGTATGATCAGCCACGAGATCAGTGCATGATATCCAAGTGATCAGTGCATGAGCAATCACGTGATCAGTGTATGATCAGCCACGTGAACAGTGCATGCTCAGTCACGTGATCAGGGCCTGCTGAGCTGCGTGATTACTGTCTGCTCATCTGCTTGACAATTGCCAGCTGAGCTGCACGATTCCTGCCTGTCATCTGCTTGACAACTGCCAGCTGCCCTGTGTAATTCCTGCCTGCTCAGCTGCTTGATTATTGCCAGCTGAGCAGCATGATTCCTCACAGCTCACTTCCATGATTACTGCCTGCTGACTGTTTGATTCGTGCTTACTCAGCTCTTTGTTTATTGCCTCCAGAGGCACATGATCAGTGTATGATAGCAAACATGATCAGCACATGATCAGTCACATGATCAGCGCCATTACGTCACGTGATCACTACATGATAGTCATGTGACCAGTCCATGCTCAGTCACAGAATCAGTGCATGATCAGCCACGTGATCAGTGCGAGCACATTCACGTAATCAGCGACTTTCAGTCACGTGATCACTGCATGATAAACACGTGATCAGTGCATGAGGAGCCACGTGATCAGTGCATGCGTAGTCACGTGTCAATGCATGATAACCACGTGACCAGTGCATAATCAGTCACATGATCATTGCATGATTAGTCACGTGATCATTGCATGATCAGCCACGTGAGCAGTGCATGATAGCCACGTGATCAGTGCATGATCAGTCACGTGATCAGTGCATGATCAGTCACGTGATCAGTGCATGATCAATTACTTTACCATTGCATGATCAGTCACGTGACCAGTACATTTTAGCTACGTGATCATTGCAGGTTCAGCCACGTGAGCACTGCATGATAGACACGTGATCAGTGCGTGATCAGCTACATGAGCAGTGTATGATCAGCCACGTGATCAGTGCATGATCAGACACGTGAACAGTGTATTATCAGCCACGTCATCAGTGCATGATGTCTACGTGATCAGTTCATGATTAGTCACGTGATCTGTGCATGACAGGCACGTAATCAGTGCATGACATCCACGTGATCAGTGAATTATAGCCACGTGATCAGTTCATGATTAGTCACGTGATCTGTGCATGACCAAGCACGTGAACAGTGTATGATCTGCCACGTGATCAGTGCATTATAGCCACGTGATCAGTGCATGATCAGCCACATGATCAGTGCATGATCAATTGCGTGATCAGTGCATGATCAGTCACGTGAAGAGTGCATGATCAGTCATGTGATCAGTGTATGATCAGCCACGTGATCAGTGCATGATCAATTACGTGATCAGTGCATGATCAGTCACGTGACCAGTACATGGTAGCTATGTGATCATTGTATGATCAGCCACGTAAGCAGTGCTTGATAGCCACGTGATCAGTGCATGATCAGTCACGTGATCAGTGCATGATCAGTCACGTGAACAGTCTAATATCAACCACGAGATCAGTGCACGTTAGCCAGGTAATGAGTGCATGATAGCCAGATGATCAGTGCATGATCAGTCACGTGATCAGTCACGTCATCTGTGCATGACAAGGCACGTGATCAGTGTATAACCATCCAAGTGATCAGTGCATGATAGCCACGTGATCAGTGCATGTTCAGTCACGTGATCAGTGCATGATCAGTCACGTGATCAGTGTATGATCAGCCACGTGATAAGTGCATGATCAGCCACATGATCAGTGCATGATCAATTACGAGATCAGTGCATGATCAGTCATGTGTCCAGTACATGGTTGCTACGTGAACACTGCATGATCAGCCACGTGAGCCGTGCATGATAGCCACAAGATCAGTGCATGATCAGTCACATGATCAGTGCATGATCAGTTACGTGAACAGTGCATCATAAGTCACCTGATCAGTGCATGATCAATTATGTGATCAGTGCATGATCAGTCACGTGACCAGTACATGGTAGCTACGTGATCATTGCATGATCAGCCACGTGATCAGTGCATTATAGCCACGTGATCAATGCATGATCAGTTTTGGGAGCAGAGTACGATCAACCACTTGATCGGTGCATGATAGCCAAGTGATCACTGCATGATTTGTCACATGATTAGTGTATGATCATCCACGTGATCAGTGCATGGGCAGTCATGTGATCAGTGCATGATATACACGTGATCAGTACATGACCAGTCTGGTGATCAGTCTATGATCAACCACGTGATCAGTGTACGATAGCCAGGTAATGAGTGCATGATAGCCAGATGATCAGAGCATGATCAGTCACATGATCAGTGCATGACCAGTCACGTGATCAGTGTATGATCAGCCACGTGATCAGTGCATGATCAATTACGTGATCAGTGCATGATCAGTCACGTGACCAGTACATGGTAGCTATGTGATCATTGTTTGATCAGCCATGTAAACAGTGCATGATAGCCACGTGATCAGTGCATGATCAGTCACGTGATCAGTGCATGATCAGTCACGTGACCAGTACATGTTAGCTACGTGATCATTGGAGGATCAGCCAGGTGAGCACTGCATGATAGACACGTGATCAGTGCATGAACAGCTACATCAGCAGTGTATGATCAGCCACGTGATCTGTGCATGATCAGACACGTGAACAGTGTATGATCAGCCACGTGATCAGTGCATGATATCCAAGTGATCAGTGCATGAGCAATCACGTGATCAGTGTATGATCAGCCACGTGAACAGTGCATGATAGCCACGTGATCAGTGCATGATCAGTCACGTGATCAGTGCATGATCAGTCACGTGATCAGTGCATGATCAATTACTTTACCATTGCATGATCAGTCACGTGACCAGTACATTTTAGCTACGTGATCATTGCAGGTTCAGCCACGTGAGCACTGCATGATAGACACGTGATCAGTGCGTGATCAGCTACATGAGCAGTGTATGATCAGCCACGTGATCAGTGCATGATCAGACACGTGAACAGTGTATGATCAGCCACGTCATCAGTGCAAGATAGCTACGTGATCACTGCATGATCAGTCACGTGATCAGTGCATGATCAGTCACGTTATCAGTGTATGATCATCCACGTGATCAGTGCATGTGGAGTCATATAATCAATTCATGATAGCGCAGTGATCAGTGCATGATCAGTCCCGTGATGAGTGTATGATCAGCCAAGTGATCAGTGCAAGATAGCTACGTGATCAGTGCATGATCAGTCACATGAACAGTGCATGATCAGCCACGTCATCAGTGCATGAGAGCCACGTGATAAGTGCATACAATTATGTGATCAGTGCATGTGCAATCAAGTGATCAGTGCATGAGAGCCACGTGATCAGTGCATAATCAATCACGTGACAGGTGTGTGATCAGCCACGTGAACACTGCATGATCTGCCACGTGATCAGTGCATGATAGCCACGTGATCATTGCATGATAGCCACGTGATCAGTGCATGATCAGCCAGGTGATCAGTGCATGATAGCTACCTGAACAGTTCATGATTAGTCACGTGATCTGTGCATGACCAGGCAGGTGATCAGTGTATGATCAGCCAGGTGAACAGTGCATGATAGCCACGTGATCAGTGCATGATATAGACTTGATCAGTGCATGATCAGTCTTCTGAACAGTGTATGATCAACCACGTGGTCAGTGCACGATAGCCAGGTAATGAGTGCCTGATAGCCAGATGATCAGTGCATGATCAGTCACGTGATCAGTGTATGATTAGCCAAGTAATCAGTGCATGATTGCCAACTGATCAGTGCATGATCAGTCACGTGATCAGTGCATGATCAGTCACGTGATCAGTGTATGATCATCCACGTGATCAGTGCATGAGGAGTCATGTAATCAATGCATGATAGCGCCGTGATCAGTGCATCATCAGTCCCGTGATGAATGTATGATCAGCCAAGTGATCAGTGCAAGATAGCTACGTGATCACTGCATGATCAGTCACGTGATCAGTGCATGATCAGTCACGTTATCAGTGTATGATCATCCACGTGATCAGTGCATGTGGAGTCATATAATCAATTCATGATAGCGCAGTGATCAGTGCATGATCAGTCCCGTGATGAGTGTATGATCAGCCAAGTGATCAGTGCAAGATAGCTACGTGATCAGTGCATGATCAGTCACATGAACAGTGCATGATCAGCCACGTCATCAGTGCATGAGAGCCACGTGATCAGTGCATACAATTATGTGATCAGTGCATGCGCAATCACGTGATCAGTGCATGAGAGCCACGTGATCAGTGCATAATCAATCACGTGACAGGTGTGTGATCAGCCACGTGAACACTGCATGATCAGCCACGTGATCAGTGCATGATAGCCACGTGATCAGTGCATGATCAGCCAGGTGATCAGTGCATGATAGCTACCTGAACAGTTCATGATTAGTCACGTGATCTGTGCATGACCAGGCAGGGGATCAGTGTATGATCAGCCAGGTGAACAGTGCATGATAGCCACGTGATCAGTGCATGATCCGTAACCTAATGGGTCTATGATCAGTCACGTGACCGGTACATGGTAACTACATGATCATTGCATGATCAGCCACGTGAGTAGTGCATGATAGCCACGTGATCAGTGCATGATCAGTCACGTGATCAGTGCATGATCAGTCACCTGATCAGTGTATATTCAGCCACGTGATCAGTGCATGATCAGCCACATGATCAGTGCATGATGAATTACGTGATCAGTGCATGATCAGTCACGTGACAAGTACATGGTAGCTATGTGATCATTGTATGATCAGCCACGTAAGCAGTGCATGATAGCCACGTGATCAGTGCATGATCAGTCACGTGATCAGTGCATGATCAGTCTCGTGAACAGTACATGTTAGCTACGTTATTGCAGAATCAGCCACGTGAGCACTGCATGATAGACACGTGATCAGTGCATGATCAGCTACATGAGCAGTGTATGATCAGCCACGTGATCAGTGCATGATCAGACACGTGAACAGTGTATGATCAGCTACGTGATCAGTGCATGATACCTACGTGATCAGTTCATGATTAGTCACGTGATCTGTGCATGACAGGCACGTAATCAGTGCATGATATCCACGTGACCAGTGAATTATAGCCACGTGATCAGTTCATGATTAGTCACGTGATCTGTGCATGACCAGGCACGTGAACAGTGTATGATCTGCCACGTGATCAGTGCAATATAGCCACGTGATCAGTGCATGATCAGTCAAGTGATCGGTGCGTGGACAGTCACGTGATCAGTGCATGATGAGCCACCTGATCAGTGAAGGATCAATTACGTGATCAGTGCATGGTCAGTCACATGACCAGTGCATGGTTGCTACGTCATCATTGCATGACAAGCCAGGTGAGCAGTGCATGGTAGCCACGTGATGTGTGCATGATCAGTTACGTGAGCAGAGTATGATTAGCCACGTGATCAGTGCATGAGTGCCAGGTTATCAGTGCATGATCAGTCACGTGACTAGTGTGTGATCAGCCACGTGAACAGTGCATGTTCAACCACGTGATCAGTGCATGATATCCACGTGATCAGTGCAAGATCAGTTAGTGATCAGTGTATGATCAGCCACGTGAGCAGTGCATGGTAAGACACGTGAACAGTGTATGATCAGCCACGTGATCAGTGCATGATATCCAAGTGATCAGGGCATGATCAATCACGTGATCAGTGTATGATGAGCCACGTGAACAGTGCATGCTGAGTCACGTGATCAGGGCGTGCTGAGCTGCGTGATTACTGTCTGCTCATCTGCTTGACAATTGCCAGCTGAGCTGCACGATTCCTGCCTGTCATCTGCTTGACAATTGCCAACTGTGCTGTGTAATTCCTGCCTGCTCAGCTGCTTGATTATTGCCAGCTGAGCAGCATGATTCCTCACAGCTGAGTTCCATGATTATTGCCTTCTGACTGTTTGATTCGTGCCTACTCAGCTCTTTGTTTATTGCCTCTGGAGGCACATGATCAGTGTATGATAGCAAACATGATCAGCGCATGATCAGTCACATGATCAGCGCCATTAAGTCACGTGATCACTACATGATAGTCATGTGATCAGTCCATGCTCAGTCACGGTATCAGTGCATGATCAGCCAGGTGATCAGTGCATGATAGCTATGTGATCAGTTCATGATTAGTCATGTGATCTGTGCATGACCAGGCAGGTGATCAGTGTATGATCAGCCACGTGAAGGGTGTATGATAGCCACGTGATCAGTGCATGATCAGTCACCTGATGGCTGTATGATTAGTCACGTGACCGGTCCATGGTAGCCACATGATCATTGCATGAACATCCACGGGAGTAGTGCATGATAGCCACGTGATCAGTGCATGATCAGTCACGTGATCAGTGCATGATCAGTCACGTAATCTGTGCATGACCAGGCATGTGATCAGTGTATGACCAGCCAAGAGATCAGTGCATGATAGCCACGTGATCAGTGCATGGTCAGTCACGTGATCAGTGCATGATCAGTCATGTGATCAGTGTATGATCAGCCACGTGATCAGTGCATGATCAGCCACATGATCAGTGCATGATCATTCACGTGACCAGTACATGGTAGCTACGTGATCATTGCATGACCAGCCACGTGATCATTGCATGATCAGCCACGAGATCAGTGCATGATCAGTCACGTGATACGTGCATGATCAGTCACGTGAACAGTGCATGATAAGTCACCTGAAAACTGCATGATCAATTACGTGATCAGTGCATGATCACTCACGTGACCAGTACATGGTAGCTACGTGATCATTGCATGATCAACCACGTGAGCAGTGCATGATAGCCACGTGATCAGTGCATGATCAGTAACGTGATCAGTGCATGATCAGTCAGGTCATCAGCGCATGATCAGGAACAAGATCAGCGCATGATCAGGAACGTGATAAGTGCATGATCAGTCACGTGAACAGTGCATGATAAGTCACCTGAAAACTGCATGATCAATTACTTGATCAGTGCATGATCACTCACGTGACCAGTACATGGTAGCTACGTGATCATTGCATGATCAACCACGTGAGCAGTGCATGATAGCCACGTGATCAGTGCATGATCAGTAACGTGATCAGTGCATGATCAGTCAGGTCATCAGCGCATGATCAGGAACAAGATCAGCGCATGATCAGGAACGTGATCAGTGCATGATCAATTACGTGATCAGTGCATTATCAGTCACGTGACCAGTACATGGTAGCTACGTGATCATTGCATGGTCAGCCACGTGATCAGTGCATGATAGCCACGTGATCAGTGCATGATCAGTCACGTGATACGTGTTTGATCAGTCACGTGAGCAGTGCATCATATACACGTGATCAGTGTATGATCAGCCACGTGATTAGTGAATGATAGCCACGTGATCAGTGCATGATCAGTAACGTGAACAGTGCATGATAAGTCACCTGATCAGTGCATGATCAATTACGTGATCAGTGCATGATCAGTCACGTGACTTGTACATGTTAACTACGTGATCATTGCAGGACCAGCCACGTGAACAGTGCAGGATAGACACGTGATCAGTGCACGATCAGCTAAGTGAGCAGCATATGATCAGCCACGTGATCAGTGCATGGTCAGACATGTGAACATTGTATGATCAGCCAGGTGATCAGTGCATGATCAGTAACGTGACAGGTGTGTGATCAGCCACGTGAACACTGCATGATCAGCCAAGTGAACACTGCATGATAGCCACGTGATCAGTGCATGATCAGTCACGTGATCAGTGCATGATCAGTCACGTCATCTGTGCATGACCAGGCACGTGATCAGTGTATAACCATCCAAGTGATCAGTGCATGATAGCCACGTGATCAGTGCATGTTCAGTCTCGTGATCAGTGCATAATCAGTCACGTGATCAGTGTATGATCAGCCACGTGATAAGTGCATGATCAGCCACATGATCAGTGCATGATCAATTAGGAGATCAGTGCATGATCAGTCATGTGTCCAGTACATGGTTGCTACGTGAACATTGCATGATCAGCCACGTGATCAGTGCATTATAGCCACGTGATCAGTGCATGATCAGTTTCGGGAGCAGAGTACGATCAACCACTTGATCGGTGCATGATAGCCAAGTGATCACTGCATGATTTGTCACATGATTAGTGTATGATCATCCACGTGATCAGTGCATGGGCAGTCATGTGATCAGTGCATGATATACACGTGATCAGTACATGACCAGTCTGGTGATCAGTCTATGATAAACCACGTGATCAGTGTATGATAGCCAGGTAATGAGTGCATGATAGCCAGATGATCAGAGCATGATCAGTCACATGATCAGTGCATGACCAGTCACGTGATCAGTGTATGATCAGCCACGTGATCAGTGCATGATCAATTACGTGATCAGTGCATGATCAGTCACGTGACCAGTACATGGTAGCTATGTGATCATTGTTTGATCAGCCATGTAAACAGTGCATGATAGCCACGTGATCAGTGCATGATCAGTCACGTGATCAGTGCATGATCAGTCACGTGACCAGTACATGTTAGCTACGTGATCATTGGAGGATCAGCCAGGTGAGCACTGCATGATAGACACGTGATCAGTGCATGAACAGCTACATCAGCAGTGTATGATCAGCCACGTGATCTGTGCATGATCAGACACGTGAACAGTGTATGATCAGCCACGAGATCAGTGCATGATATCCAAGTGATCAGTGCATGAGCAATCACGTGATCAGTGTATGATCAGCCACGTGAACAGTGCATGCTCAGTCACGTGATCAGGGCCTGCTGAGCTGCGTGATTACTGTCTGCTCATCTGCTTGACAATTGCCAGCTGAGCTGCACGATTCCTGCCTGTCATCTGCTTGACAACTGCCAGCTGCCCTGTGTAATTCCTGCCTGCTCAGCTGCTTGATTATTGCCAGCTGAGCAGCATGATTCCTCACAGCTCACTTCCATGATTACTGCCTGCTGACTGTTTGATTCGTGCTTACTCAGCTCTTTGTTTATTGCCTCCAGAGGCACATGATCAGTGTATGATAGCAAACATGATCAGCACATGATCAGTCACATGATCAGCGCCATTACGTCACGTGATCACTACATGATAGTCATGTGACCAGTCCATGCTCAGTCACAGAATCAGTGCATGATCAGCCACGTGATCAGTGCGAGCACATTCACGTAATCAGCGACTTTCAGTCACGTGATCACTGCATGATAAACACGTGATCAGTGCATGAGGAGCCACGTGATCAGTGCATGCGTAGTCACGTGTCAATGCATGATAACCACGTGACCAGTGCATAATCAGTCACATGATCATTGCATGATTAGTCACGTGATCATTGCATGATCAGCCACGTGAGCAGTGCATGATAGCCACGTGATCAGTGCATGATCAGTAACGTGATCAGTGCATGATCAGTCAGGTCCTCAGCGCATGATCAGGAACAAGATCAGCGCATGATCAGGAACGTGATCAGTGCATGATCAATTACGTGATCAGTGCATTATCAGTCACGTGACCAGTACATGGTAGCTACGTGATCATTGCATGGTCAGCCACGTGATCAGTGCATGATAGCCACGTGATCAGTGCATGATCAGTCACGTGATACGTGTTTGATCAGTCACGTGAGCAGTGCATCATATACACGTGATCAGTGTATGATCAGCCACGTGATTAGTGAATGATAGCCACGTGATCAGTGCATGATCAGTAACGTGAACAGTGCATGATAAGTCACCTGATCAGTGCATGATCAATTACGTGATCAGTGCATGATCAGTCACGTGACTTGTACATGTTAGCTACGTGATCATTGCAGGACCAGCCACGTGAACAGTGCAGGATAGACACGTGATCAGTGCACGATCAGCTAAGTGAGCAGCATATGATCAGCCACGTGATCAGTGCATGGTCAGACATGTGAACATTGTATGATCAGCCAGGTGATCAGTGCATGATCAGTAACGTGACAGGTGTGTGATCAGCCACGTGAACACTGCATGATCAGCCAAGTGAACACTGCATGATAGCCACGTGATCAGTGCATGATCAGTCACGTGATCAGTGCATGATCAGTCACGTCATCTGTGCATGACTAGGCACGTGATCAGTGTATAACCATCCAAGTGATCAGTGCATGATAGCCACGTGATCAGTGCATGTTCAGTCTCGTGATCAGTGCATAATCAGTCACGTGATCAGTGTATGATCAGCCACGTGATAAGTGCATGATCAGCCACATGATCAGTGCATGATCAATTAGGAGATCAGTGCATGATCAGTCATGTGTCCAGTACATGGTTGCTACGTGAACATTGCATGATCAGCCACGTGATCAGTGCATTATAGCCACGTGATCAGTGCATGATCAGTTTCGGGAGCAGAGTACGATCAACCACTTGATCGGTGCATGATAGCCAAGTGATCACTGCATGATTTGTCACATGATTAGTGTATGATCATCCACGTGATCAGTGCATGGGCAGTCATGTGATCAGTGCATGATATACACGTGATCAGTACATGACCAGTCTGGTGATCAGTCTATGATAAACCACGTGATCAGTGTATGATAGCCAGGTAATGAGTGCATGATAGCCAGATGATCAGAGCATGATCAGTCACATGATCAGTGCATGACCAGTCACGTGATCAGTGTATGATCAGCCACGTGATCAGTGCATGATCAATTACGTGATCAGTGCATGATCAGTCACGTGACCAGTACATGGTAGCTATGTGATCATTGTTTGATCAGCCATGTAAACAGTGCATGATAGCCACGTGATCAGTGCATGATCAGTCACGTGATCAGTGCATGATCAGTCACGTGACCAGTACATGTTAGCTACGTGATCATTGGAGGATCAGCCAGGTGAGCACTGCATGATAGACACGTGATCAGTGCATGAACAGCTACATCAGCAGTGTATGATCAGCCACGTGATCTGTGCATGATCAGACACGTGAACAGTGTATGATCAGCCACGAGATCAGTGCATGATATCCAAGTGATCAGTGCATGAGCAATCACGTGATCAGTGTATGATCAGCCACGTGAACAGTGCATGCTCAGTCACGTGATCAGGGCCTGCTGAGCTGCGTGATTACTGTCTGCTCATCTGCTTGACAATTGCCAGCTGAGCTGCACGATTCCTGCCTGTCATCTGCTTGACAACTGCCAGCTGCCCTGTGTAATTCCTGCCTGCTCAGCTGCTTGATTATTGCCAGCTGAGCAGCATGATTCCTCACAGCTCACTTCCATGATTACTGCCTGCTGACTGTTTGATTCGTGCTTACTCAGCTCTTTGTTTATTGCCTCCAGAGGCACATGATCAGTGTATGATAGCAAACATGATCAGCACATGATCAGTCACATGATCAGCGCCATTACGTCACGTGATCACTACATGATAGTCATGTGACCAGTCCATGCTCAGTCACAGAATCAGTGCATGATCAGCCACGTGATCAGTGCGAGCACATTCACGTAATCAGCGACTTTCAGTCACGTGATCACTGCATGATAAACACGTGATCAGTGCATGAGGAGCCACGTGATCAGTGCATGCGTAGTCACGTGTCAATGCATGATAACCACGTGACCAGTGCATAAACAGTCACATGATCATTGCATGATTAGTCACGTGATCATTGCATGATCAGCCACGTGAGCAGTGCATGATAGCCACGTGATCAGTGCATGATCAGTCACGTGATCAGTGCATGATCAGTCACGTGATCAGTGCATGATCAGTCAAGTGATCAGCGCATGAACAGTCACGTGATCAGTGCATGATGAGCCACGTGATCAGTGCAGGATCAATTACGTGATCAGTGTATGATCAGTCACGTGACCAGTACATGGATGCTACGTGATCTTTTCATGACCAGCCACGTGAGCATTGCATGTTAGCCACGTGGTCAGTTCATGATCAGTCAAGTTATCAGTGCGTGAACAGTCACGTGATCAGTGCATGATGAGCCACGTGATCAGTGCAGGATCAATTACGTGATCAGTGCATGACCAGTCACGTGACCAGTACATGGTTGCTTCCTGATCATTGCATGATCAGCCACGTGAGCAGTGCATGATAGCCACGTGATCAGAGCATGATCAGTCACGTGGTCAGTACATGATCAGTCACGTGAACAGTGCATGATCATTTACCTGATTTGTGCAGGATCATTCACGTGACCAGTATATGGTAGCTACGTAATCATTGCATGACCAGCCACGTGAGCAGTGCATGATAGCCACGTGATGTGTGCATGATCAGTCACGTGACAGGTGTGTGATCAGTCACGTGAACAGTGCATGAGTGCCACGTGATCAGTGCATGATAGCCACGTGATCAGTGCATGATCAGTTACGTGAGCAGTGTATGATCAGCCACGAGATCAGTGCATGGTCAGACACGTGAACAGTGTATGATCAGCCAGGTGATCAGTGCATGATATCCAAGTGATCAGGGCATGATCAATCACGTGATCAGTGTATGATCAGCCACGTCAACAGTGCATGATCAGCCACATGATCAGTGCATGATCAATTATGTGATCAGTGCATGATCAGTCACGTGACCATTACATGGTAGCTACGTGATCATTGCATGTTCAGCCACGTGAGCTGTGCATGATAGCCATGAGATCAGTGCATGATCAGTCACGTGATCAGTGCATGATCAGTCACGTAATATGTGCATGACCAGGCACGTGATCAGTGTATGACCATCCAAGTGATCAGTGCATGATAGCCACGTGATCAGTGCATGATCAGGCACGTGATCAGTGCATGATCAGCCACGTGATCAGTGCATAATCAATTACGTGATCAGTGCATGATCAGTCACGTGACCAGTACATGGTAGCTACGTGATCATTACATGATCAGCCACGTGATCAGTGCATGATAGCCATGTGATCAGTGCATTATAGCCACGTGATCAGTGCGTGATTAGTCACGTGATACGTGTGTGATCATCCACGTGATCAGTGTATGATATCTACGTGATCAGTGTATGATATCCATGTGATCAGTGCATGACCAGGCACGTGATCAGTGTATGATCAGCCACGTGATCAGTGCATGTTAGCCACGTGATCAGTGCATGATCAGTCACGTGAACAGTGCATGATCAGTCACGTGATCAGTCTATGATCAGCCACGTCATCATTGCATGATCAATTACGTGATCATTGCATGATCAGTCACGTGACCAGTACATGGTAGCTATGTGATCATTGTATGATCAGCCACGTAAGTAGTGCATGATAGCCCCGTGATCAGTGCATGATCAGTCACGTGATCACAGCATGATCAGTCACGTAATCAGTGCATGACCAGGCTCGAGATCAGTGTATGACCAGCCAAGAGATCAGTGCATGATAGCCACGTGATAAGTGCATGATCAGTCACGTGATACGTGTGTGATAAACCATGTGATAAGTGCATGATGTCCACGTGATCAGTGCATGATAGCCACGTGATCAGTGCATGATCAGTCAAGTGAACAGTGCATGATCAGTTACGTGATCAGTGTATGATCAGCCACGTGATCAGTGCATGATCAATTATGTGATCAGTGCATGATCAGTCTCGTGACCAGTACACGGTAGCTATGTGATCATTGTATGATCAGCCACGTAAGCAGTTCATGATAGCCACGTGATCAGTGCATGATCAGTCAGGTGATCAGTGCATGATCAGTCACGTGACCAGTACACGTTAGCTACGTGATCGTTGCAGGATCAGCCACATGAGCACTGCATTATAGACACGTGATCAGTGCATGATCAGCTACGTGAGCAGTGTATGATCAGCCACGGAATCAGTGCATGACCAGATACGTGAACAGTGTATGATCAGCCACGTGATCAGTGCATGATACCTACGTTATCAGTTCATGATTTGTCACGTGATCTGTGATGACCAGGCACGTGATCAGTGTATGACGATCCAAGTGATCAGTGCATGATAGCCACGTGAGAAGTGCATGATAAGTCACGTGATCAGTGCATGATCACTCACGTGATCAGTGTAAGATCAGCCACGTGATCAGTGCATGATCAGCCACATGATCAGTGCATGATCAATTACATGATCACTGCATGATCAGTCACGTAACCAGTACATGGTAGCTACGAGATCATTGCATGATCAGACACGTGATCAGTGCATGATAGCCACGTGATCAGTGCATGACAGCTTCGGGAGCAGAGTATGATCAGCCACTTGATCAGTGCATGATATAGACTTGATCAGTGCATGATCAGTCTTGTGAACAGTGTATGATCAACCACGTGGTCAGTGCACGATAGCCAGGTAATGAGTGCCTGATAGCCAGATGATCAGTGCATGATCAGTCACGTGATCTGTGTATGATTAGCCAAGTAATCAGTGTATGTTTGCCAACTGATCAGTGCATGATCAGTCACGTGATCAGTGCATGATCAGTCACGTGATCAGTGTATGATCATCCACGTGATCAGTGCATGAGGAGTCATGTAATCAATGCATGATAGCGCCGTGATCAGTGCATCATCAGTCCCGTGATGAATGTATGATCAGCCAAGTGATCAGTGCAAGATAGCTACGTGATCACTGCATGATCAGTCACGTGATCAGTGCATGATCAGTCACGTTATCAGTGTATGATCATCCACGTGATCAGTGCATGTGGAGTCATATAATCAATTCATGATAGCGCAGTGATCAGTGCATGATCAGTCCCGTGATGAGTGTATGATCAGCCAAGTGATCAGTGCAAGATAGCTACGTGATCAGTGCATGATCAGTCACATGAACAGTGCATGATCAGCCACGTCATCAGTGCATGAGAGCCACGTGATCAGTGCATACAATTATGTGATCAGTGCATGCGCAATCAAGTGATCAGTGCATGAGAGCCACGTGATCAGTGCATAATCAATCACGTGACAGGTGTGTGATCAGCCACGTGAACACTGCATGATCTGCCACGTGATCAGTGCATGATAGCCACGTGATCATTGCATGATAGCCACGTGATCAGTGCATGATCAGCCAGGTGATCAGTGCATGATAGCTACCTGAACAGTTCATGATTAGTCACGTGATCTGTGCATGACCAGGCAGGTGATCAGTGTATGATCAGCCAGGTGAACAGTGCATGATAGCCACGTGATCAGTGCATGATATAGACTTGATCAGTGCATGATCAGTCTTCTGAACAGTGTATGATCAACCACGTGGTCAGTGCACGATAGCCAGGTAATGAGTGCCTGATAGCCAGATGATCAGTGCATGATCAGTCACGTGATCAGTGTATGATTAGCCAAGTAATCAGTGCATGATTGCCAACTGATCAGTGCATGATCAGTCACGTGATCAGTGCATGATCAGTCACGTGATCAGTGTATGATCATCCACGTGATCAGTGCATGAGGAGTCATGTAATCAATGCATGATAGCGCCGTGATCAGTGCATCATCAGTCCCGTGATGAATGTATGATCAGCCAAGTGATCAGTGCAAGATAGCTACGTGATCACTGCATGATCAGTCACGTGATCAGTGCATGATCAGTCACGTTATCAGTGTATGATCATCCACGTGATCAGTGCATGTGGAGTCATATAATCAATTCATGATAGCGCAGTGATCAGTGCATGATCAGTCCCGTGATGAGTGTATGATCAGCCAAGTGATCAGTGCAAGATAGCTACGTGATCAGTGCATGATCAGTCACATGAACAGTGCATGATCAGCCACGTCATCAGTGCATGAGAGCCACGTGATCAGTGCATACAATTATGTGATCAGTGCATGCGCAATCACGTGATCAGTGCATGAGAGCCACGTGATCAGTGCATAATCAATCACGTGACAGGTGTGTGATCAGCCACGTGAACACTGCATGATCAGCCACGTGATCAGTGCATGATAGCCACGTGATCATTGCATGATAGCCACGTGATCAGTGCATGATCAGCCAGGTGATCAGTGCATGATAGCTACCTGAACAGTTCATGATTAGTCACGTGATCTGTGCATGACCAGGCAGGGGATCAGTGTATGATCAGCCAGGTGAACAGTGCATGATAGCCACGTGATCAGTGCATGATCCGTAACCTAATGGGTCTATGATCAGTCACGTGACCGGTACATGGTAACTACATGATCATTGCATGATCAGCCACGTGAGTAGTGCATGATAGCCACGTGATCAGTGCATGATCAGTCACGTGATCAGTGCATGATCAGTCACCTGATCAGTGTATATTCAGCCACGTGATCAGTGCATGATCAGCCACATGATCAGTGCATGATGAATTACGTGATCAGTGCATGATCAGTCACGTGACAAGTACATGGTAGCTATGTGATCATTGTATGATCAGCCACGTAAGCAGTGCATGATAGCCACGTGATCAGTGCATGATCAGTCACGTGATCAGTGCATGATCAGTCTCGTGAACAGTACATGTTAGCTACGTTATTGCAGAATCAGCCACGTGAGCACTGCATGATAGACACGTGATCAGTGCATGATCAGCTACATGAGCAGTGTATGATCAGCCACGTGATCAGTGCATGATCAGACACGTGAACAGTGTATGATCAGCTACGTGATCAGTGCATGATACCTACGTGATCAGTTCATGATTAGTCACGTGATCTGTGCATGACAGGCACGTAATCAGTGCATGATATCCACGTGACCAGTGAATTATAGCCACGTGATCAGTTCATGATTAGTCACGTGATCTGTGCATGACCAGGCACGTGAACAGTGTATGATCTGCCACGTGATCAGTGCAATATAGCCACGTGATCAGTGCATGATCAGTCAAGTGATCGGTGCGTGGACAGTCACGTGATCAGTGCATGATGAGCCACCTGATCAGTGAAGGATCAATTACGTGATCAGTGCATGGTCAGTCACATGACCAGTGCATGGTTGCTACGTCATCATTGCATGACAAGCCAGGTGAGCAGTGCATGGTAGCCACGTGATGTGTGCATGATCAGTTACGTGAGCAGAGTATGATTAGCCACGTGATCAGTGCATGAGTGCCAGGTTATCAGTGCATGATCAGTCACGTGACTAGTGTGTGATCAGCCACGTGAACAGTGCATGTTCAACCACGTGATCAGTGCATGATATCCACGTGATCAGTGCAAGATCAGTTAGTGATCAGTGTATGATCAGCCACGTGAGCAGTGCATGGTAAGACACGTGAACAGTGTATGATCAGCCACGTGATCAGTGCATGATATCCAAGTGATCAGGGCATGATCAATCACGTGATCATTGTATGATGAGCCACGTGAACAGTGCATGCTGAGTCACGTGATCAGGGCGTGCTGAGCTGCGTGATTACTGTCTGCTCATCTGCTTGACAATTGCCAGCTGAGCTGCACGATTCCTGCCTGTCATCTGCTTGACAATTGCCAACTGTGCTGTGTAATTCCTGCCTGCTCAGCTGCTTGATTATTGCCAGCTGAGCAGCATGATTCCTCACAGCTCACTTCCATGATTACTGCCTGCTGACTGTTTGATTCGTGCCTACTCAGCTCTTTGTTTATTGCCTCTGGAGGCACATGATCAGTGTATGATAGCAAACATGATCAGCGCATGATCAGTCACATGATCAGCGCCATTAAGTCACGTGATCACTACATGATAGTCATGTGATCAGTCCATGCTCAGTCACGGTATCAGTGCATGATCAGCCAGGTGATCAGTGCATGATAGCTATGTGATCAGTTCATGATTAGTCATGTGATCTGTGCATGACCAGGCAGGTGATCAGTGTATGATCAGCCACGTGAAGGGTGTATGATAGCCACGTGATCAGTGCATGATCAGTCACCTGATGGCTGTATGATTAGTCACGTGACCGGTCCATGGTAGCCACATGATCATTGCATGAACATCCACGGGAGTAGTGCATGATAGCCACGTGATCAGTGCATGATCAGTCACGTGATCAGTGCATGATCAGTCACGTAATCTGTGCATGACCAGGCATGTGATCAGTGTATGACCAGCCAAGAGATCAGTGCATGATAGCCACGTGATCAGTGCATGGTCAGTCACGTGATCAGTGCATGATCAGTCATGTGATCAGTGTATGATCAGCCACGTGATCAGTGCATGATCAGCCACATGATCAGTGCATGATCATTCACGTGACCAGTACATGGTAGCTACGTGATCATTGCATGACCAGCCACGTGATCATTGCATGATCAGCCACGAGATCAGTGCATGATCAGTCACGTGATACGTGCATGATCAGTCACGTGAACAGTGCATGATAAGTCACCTGAAAACTGCATGATCAATTACGTGATCAGTGCATGATCACTCACGTGACCAGTACATGGTAGCTACGTGATCATTGCATGATCAACCACGTGAGCAGTGCATGATAGCCACGTGATCAGTGCATGATCAGTAACGTGATCAGTGCATGATCAGTCAGGTCATCAGCGCATGATCAGGAACAAGATCAGCGCATGATCAGGAACGTGATAAGTGCATGATCAGTCACGTGAACAGTGCATGATAAGTCACCTGAAAACTGCATGATCAATTACTTGATCAGTGCATGATCACTCAGGTGACCAGTACATGGTAGCTACGTGATCATTGCATGATCAACCACGTGAGCAGTGCATGATAGCCACGTGATCAGTGCATGATCAGTAACGTGATCAGTGCATGATCAGTCAGGTCATCAGCGCATGATCAGGAACAAGATCAGCGCATGATCAGGAACGTGATCAGTGCATGATCAATTACGTGATCAGTGCATTATCAGTCACGTGACCAGTACATGGTAGCTACGTGATCATTGCATGGTCAGCCACGTGATCAGTGCATGATAGCCACGTGATCAGTGCATGATCAGTCACGTGATACGTGTTTGATCAGTCACGTGAGCAGTGCATCATATACACGTGATCAGTGTATGATCAGCCACGTGATTAGTGAATGATAGCCACGTGATCAGTGCATGATCAGTAACGTGAACAGTGCATGATAAGTCACCTGATCAGTGCATGATCAATTACGTGATCAGTGCATGATCAGTCACGTGACTTGTACATGTTAGCTACGTGATCATTGCAGGACCAGCCACGTGAACAGTGCAGGATAGACACGTGATCAGTGCACGATCAGCTAAGTGAGCAGCATATGATCAGCCACGTGATCAGTGCATGGTCAGACATGTGAACATTGTATGATCAGCCAGGTGATCAGTGCATGATCAGTAACGTGACAGGTGTGTGATCAGCCACGTGAACACTGCATGATCAGCCAAGTGAACACTGCATGATAGCCACGTGATCAGTGCATGATCAGTCACGTGATCAGTGCATGATCAGTCACGTCATCTGTGCATGACCAGGCACGTGATCAGTGTATAACCATCCAAGTGATCAGTGCATGATAGCCACGTGATCAGTGCATGTTCAGTCTCGTGATCAGTGCATAATCAGTCACGTGATCAGTGTATGATCAGCCACGTGATAAGTGCATGATCAGCCACATGATCAGTGCATGATCAATTAGGAGATCAGTGCATGATCAGTCATGTGTCCAGTACATGGTTGCTACGTGAACATTGCATGATCAGCCACGTGATCAGTGCATTATAGCCACGTGATCAGTGCATGATCAGTTTCGGGAGCAGAGTACGATCAACCACTTGATCGGTGCATGATAGCCAAGTGATCACTGCATGATTTGTCACATGATTAGTGTATGATCATCCACGTGATCAGTGCATGGGCAGTCATGTGATCAGTGCATGATATACACGTGATCAGTACATGACCAGTCTGGTGATCAGTCTATGATAAACCACGTGATCAGTGTATGATAGCCAGGTAATGAGTGCATGATAGCCAGATGATCAGAGCATGATCAGTCACATGATCAGTGCATGACCAGTCACGTGATCAGTGTATGATCAGCCACGTGATCAGTGCATGATCAATTACGTGATCAGTGCATGATCAGTCACGTGACCAGTACATGGTAGCTATGTGATCATTGTTTGATCAGCCATGTAAACAGAGCATGATAGCCACGTGATCAGTGCATGATCAGTCACGTGACCAGTGCATGATCAGTCACGTGACCAGTACATGTTAGCTACGTGATCATTGGAGGATCAGCCAGGTGAGCACTGCATGATAGACACGTGATCAGTGCATGAACAGCTACATCAGCAGTGTATGATCAGCCACGTGATCTGTGCATGATCAGACACGTGAACAGTGTATGATCAGCCACGAGATCAGTGCATGATATCCAAGTGATCAGTGCATGAGCAATCACGTGATCAGTGTATGATCAGCCATGTGAACAGTGCATGCTCAGTCACGTGATCAGGTCCTGCTGAGCTGCGTGATTACTGTCTGCTCATCTGCTTGACAATTGCCAGCTGAGCTGCACGATTCCTGCCTGTCATCTGCTTGACAACTGCCAGCTGCCCTGTGTAATTCCTGCCTGCTCAGCTGCTTGATTATTGCCAGCTGAGCAGCATGATTCCTCACAGCTCACTTCCATGATTACTGCCTGCTGACTGTTTGATTCGTGCTTACTCAGCTCTTTGTTTATTGCCTCCAGAGGCACATGATCAGTGTATGATAGCAAACATGATCAGCACATGATCAGTCACATGATCAGCGCCATTACGTCACGTGATCACTACATGATAGTCATGTGACCAGTCCATGCTCAGTCACAGAATCAGTGCATGATCAGCCACGTGACCAGTGCGAGCACATTCACGTAATCAGCGACTTTCAGTCACGTGATCACTGCATGATAAACACGTGATCAGTGCATGAGGAGCCACGTGATCAGTGCATGCGTAGTCACGTGTCAATGCATGATAACCACGTGACCAGTGCATAATCAGTCACATGATCATTGCATGATTAGTCACGTGATCATTGCATGATCAGCCACGTGAGCAGTGCATGATAGCCACGTGATCAGTGCATGATATAGACTTGATCAGTGCATGATCAGTCTTCTGAACAGTGTATGATCAACCACGTGGTCAGTGCACGATAGCCAGGTAATGAGTGCCTGATAGCCAGATGATCAGTGCATGATCAGTCACGTGATCAGTGTATGATTAGCCAAGTAATCAGTGCATGATTGCCAACTGATCAGTGCATGATCAGTCACGTGATCAGTGCATGATCAGTCACGTGATCAGTGTATGATCATCCACGTGATCAGTGCATGAGGAGTCATGTAATCAATGCATGATAGCGCCGTGATCAGTGCATCATCAGTCCCGTGATGAATGTATGATCAGCCAAGTGATCAGTGCAAGATAGCTACGTGATCACTGCATGATCAGTCACGTGATCAGTGCATGATCAGTCACGTTATCAGTGTATGATCATCCACGTGATCAGTGCATGTGGAGTCATATAATCAATTCATGATAGCGCAGTGATCAGTGCATGATCAGTCCCGTGATGAGTGTATGATCAGCCAAGTGATCAGTGCAAGATAGCTACGTGATCAGTGCATGATCAGTCACATGAACAGTGCATGATCAGCCACGTCATCAGTGCATGAGAGCCACGTGATCAGTGCATACAATTATGTGATCAGTGCATGCGCAATCACGTGATCAGTGCATGAGAGCCACGTGATCAGTGCATAATCAATCACGTGACAGGTGTGTGATCAGCCACGTGAACACTGCATGATCAGCCACGTGATCAGTGCATGATAGCCACGTGATCATTGCATGATAGCCACGTGATCAGTGCATGATCAGCCAGGTGATCAGTGCATGATAGCTACCTGAACAGTTCATGATTAGTCACGTGATCTGTGCATGACCAGGCAGGGGATCAGTGTATGATCAGCCAGGTGAACAGTGCATGATAGCCACGTGATCAGTGCATGATCCGTAACCTAATGGGTCTATGATCAGTCACGTGACCGGTACATGGTAACTACATGATCATTGCATGATCAGCCACGTGAGTAGTGCATGATAGCCACGTGATCAGTGCATGATCAGTCACGTGATCAGTGCATGATCAGTCACCTGATCAGTGTATATTCAGCCACGTGATCAGTGCATGATCAGCCACATGATCAGTGCATGATGAATTACGTGATCAGTGCATGATCAGTCACGTTGACAAGTACATGGTAGCTATGTGATCATTGTATGATCAGCCACGTAAGCAGTGCATGATAGCCACGTGATCAGTGCATGATCAGTCACGTGATCAGTGCATGATCAGTCTCGTGAACAGTACATGTTAGCTACGTTATTGCAGAATCAGCCACGTGAGCACTGCATGATAGACACGTGATCAGTGCATGATCAGCTACATGAGCAGTGTATGATCAGCCACGTGATCAGTGCATGATCAGACACGTGAACAGTGTATGATCAGCTACGTGATCAGTGCATGATACCTACGTGATCAGTTCATGATTAGTCACGTGATCTGTGCATGACAGGCACGTAATCAGTGCATGATATCCACGTGACCAGTGAATTATAGCCACGTGATCAGTTCATGATTAGTCACGTGATCTGTGCATGACCAGGCACGTGAACAGTGTATGATCTGCCACGTGATCAGTGCAATATAGCCACGTGATCAGTGCATGATCAGTCAAGTGATCGGTGCGTGGACAGTCACGTGATCAGTGCATGATGAGCCACCTGATCAGTGAAGGATCAATTACGTGATCAGTGCATGGTCAGTCACATGACCAGTGCATGGTTGCTACGTCATCATTGCATGACAAGCCAGGTGAGCAGTGCATGGTAGCCACGTGATGTGTGCATGATCAGTTACGTGAGCAGAGTATGATTAGCCACGTGATCAGTGCATGAGTGCCAGGTTATCAGTGCATGATCAGTCACGTGACTAGTGTGTGATCAGCCACGTGAACAGTGCATGTTCAACCACGTGATCAGTGCATGATATCCACGTGATCAGTGCAAGATCAGTTAGTGATCAGTGTATGATCAGCCACGTGAGCAGTGCATGGTAAGACACGTGAACAGTGTATGATCAGCCACGTGATCAGTGCATGATATCCAAGTGATCAGGGCATGATCAATCACGTGATCATTGTATGATGAGCCACGTGAACAGTGCATGCTGAGTCACGTGATCAGGGCGTGCTGAGCTGCGTGATTACTGTCTGCTCATCTGCTTGACAATTGCCAGCTGAGCTGCACGATTCCTGCCTGTCATCTGCTTGACAATTGCCAACTGTGCTGTGTAATTCCTGCCTGCTCAGCTGCTTGATTATTGCCAGCTGAGCAGCATGATTCCTCACAGCTGAGTTCCATGATTATTGCCTGCTGACTGTTTGATTCGTGCCTACTCAGCTCTTTGTTTATTGCCTCCGGAGGCACATGATCAGTGTATGATAGCAAACATGATCAGCGCATGATCAGTCACATGATCAGCGCCATTAAGTCACGTGATCACTACATGATAGTCATGTGATCAGTCCATGCTCAGTCACGGTATCAGTGCATGATCAGCCAGGTGATCAGTGCATGATAGCTATGTGATCAGTTCATGATTAGTCATGTGATCTGTGCATGACCAGGCAGGTGATCAGTGTATGATCAGCCACGTGAAAGGTGTATGATAGCCACGTGATCAGTGCATGATCAGTCACCTGATGGCTGTATGATTAGTCACGTGACCGGTCCATGGTAGCCACATGATCATTGCATGAACATCCACGGGAGTAGTGCATGATAGCCACGTGATCAGTGCATGATCAGTCACGTGATCAGTGCATGATCAGTCACGTAATCTGTGCATGACCAGGCATGTGATCAGTGTATGACCAGCCAAGAGATCAGTGCATGATAGCCACGTGATCAGTGCATGGTCAGTCACGTGATCAGTGCATGATCAGTCATGTGATCAGTGTATGATCAGCCACGTGATCAGTGCATGATCAGCCACATGATCAGTGCATGATCATTCACGTGACCAGTACATGGTAGCTACGTGATCATTGCATGACCAGCCACGTGATCATTGCATGATCAGCCACGAGATCAGTGCATGATCAGTCACGTGATACGTGCATGATCAGTCACGTGAACAGTGCATGATAAGTCACCTGAAAACTGCATGATCAATTACGTGATCAGTGCATGATCACTCACGTGACCAGTACATGGTAGCTACGTGATCATTGCATGATCAACCACGTGAGCAGTGCATGATAGCCACGTGATCAGTGCATGATCAGTAACGTGATCAGTGCATGATCAGTCAGGTCATCAGCGCATGATCAGGAACAAGATCAGCGCATGATCAGGAACGTGATCAGTGCATGATCAATTACGTGATCAGTGCATTATCAGTCACGTGACCAGTACATGGTAGCTACGTGATCATTGCATGGTCAGCCACGTGATCAGTGCATGATAGCCACGTGATCAGTGCATGATCAGTCACGTGATACGTGTTTGATCAGTCACGTGAGCAGTGCATCATATACACGTGATCAGTGTATGATCAGCCACGTGATTAGTGAATGATAGCCACGTGATCAGTGCATGATCAGTAACGTGAACAGTGCATGATAAGTCACCTGATCAGTGCATGATCAATTACGTGATCAGTGCATGATCAGTCACGTGACTTGTACATGTTAGCTACGTGATCATTGCAGGACCAGCCACGTGAACAGTGCAGGATAGACACGTGATCAGTGCACGATCAGCTAAGTGAGCAGCATATGATCAGCCACGTGATCAGTGCATGGTCAGACATGTGAACATTGTATGATCAGCCAGGTGATCAGTGCATGATCAGTAACGTGACAGGTGTGTGATCAGCCACGTGAACACTGCATGATCAGCCAAGTGAACACTGCATGATAGCCACGTGATCAGTGCATGATCAGTCACGTGATCAGTGCATGATCAGTCACGTCATCTGTGCATGACCAGGCACGTGATCAGTGTATAACCATCCAAGTGATCAGTGCATGATAGCCACGTGATCAGTGCATGTTCAGTCTCGTGATCAGTGCATAATCAGTCACGTGATCAGTGTATGATCAGCCACGTGATAAGTGCATGATCAGCCACATGATCAGTGCATGATCAATTAGGAGATCAGTGCATGATCAGTCATGTGTCCAGTACATGGTTGCTACGTGAACATTGCATGATCAGCCACGTGATCAGTGCATTATAGCCATGTGATCAGTGCATGATCAGTTTCGGGAGCAGAGTACGATCAACCACTTGATCGGTGCATGATAGCCAAGTGATCACTGCATGATTTGTCACATGATTAGTGTATGATCATCCACGTGATCAGTGCATGGGCAGTCATGTGATCAGTGCATGATATACACGTGATCAGTACATGACCAGTCTGGTGATCAGTCTATGATAAACCACGTGATCAGTGTATGATAGCCAGGTAATGAGTGCATGATAGCCAGATGATCAGAGCATGATCAGTCACATGATCAGTGCATGACCAGTCACGTGATCAGTGTATGATCAGCCACGTGATCAGTGCATGATCAATTACGTGATCAGTGCATGATCAGTCACGTGACCAGTACATGGTAGCTATGTGATCATTGTTTGATCAGCCATGTAAACAGTGCATGATAGCCACGTGATCAGTGCATGATCAGTCACGTGATCAGTGCATGATCAGTCACGTGACCAATACATGTTAGCTACGTGATCATTGGAGGATCAGCCAGGTGAGCACTGCATGATAGACACGTGATCAGTGCATGAACAGCTACATCAGCAGTGTATGATCAGCCACGTGATCTGTGCATGATCAGACACGTGAACAGTGTATGATCAGCCACGAGATCAGTGCATGATATCCAAGTGATCAGTGCATGAGCAATCACGTGATCAGTGTATGATCAGCCACGTGAACAGTGCATGCTCAGTCACGTGATCAGGGCCTGCTGAGCTGCGTGATTCCTGTCTGCTCATCTGCTTGACAATTGCCAGCTGAGCTGCACGATTCCTGCCTGTCATCTGCTTGACAACTGCCAGCTGCCCTGTGTAATTCCTGCCTGCTCAGCTGCTTGATTATTGCCAGCTGAGCAGCATGATTCCTCACAGCTCACTTCCATGATTACTGCCTGCTGACTGTTTGATTCGTGCTTACTCAGCTCTTTGTTTATTGCCTCCAGAGGCACATGATCAGTGTATGATAGCAAACATGATCAGCACATGATCAGTCACATGATCAGCGCCATTACGTCACGTGATCACTACATGATAGTCATGTGACCAGTCCATGCTCAGTCACAGAATCAGTGCATGATCAGCCACGTGACCAGTGCGAGCACATTCACGTAATCAGCGACTTTCAGTCACGTGATCACTGCATGATAAACACGTGATCAGTGCATGAGGAGCCACGTGATCAGTGCATGCGTAGTCACGTGTCAATGCATGATAACCACGTGACCAGTGCATAATCAGTCACATGATCATTGCATGATTAGTCACGTGATCATTGCATGATCAGCCACGTGAGCAGTGCATGATAGCCACGTGATCAGTGCATGATCAGTCACGTGATCAGTGCATGATCAATTACTTTACCATTGCATGATCAGTCACGTGACCAGTACATTTTAGCTACGTGATCATTGCAGGTTCAGCCACGTGAGCACTGCATGATAGACACGTGATCAGTGCGTGATCAGCTACATGAGCAGTGTATGATCAGCCACGTGATCAGTGCATGATCAGACACGTGAACAGTGTATGATCAGCCACGTCATCAGTGCATGATGTCTACGTGATCAGTTCATGATTAGTCACGTGATCTGTGCATGACAGGCACGTAATCAGTGCATGACATCCAGGTGATCAGTGAATTATAGCCACGTGATCAGTTCATGATTAGTCACGTGATCTGTGCATGACCAAGCATGTGAACAGTGTATGATCTGCACACAGTGCATTATAGCCACGGATCAGTGCATGATCAGCCACATGATCAGTGCATGATCAATTGCGTGATCAGTGCATGATCAGTCACGTGGAAGAGTGCATGATCAGTCATGTGATCAGTGTATGATCAGCACACGTGATCAGTGCATGATCATTACGTGATCAGTGCATGATCAGTCACGTGACCAGTACATGGTAGCTATGTGATCATTGTATGATCAGCCACGTAAGCAGTGCTTGATAGCACGTGAATAGTGCATGATCAGTCACGTGGTCAGTGCATGATCAGTCAACGTGACAGTCTAATATCAACCACGAGATCAGTGCACGTTAGCCAGGTAATGAGTGCATTGAGAGCCAGATGATCAGTGCATGATCAGTCACGTGATCAGTCACGTCATCTGTGCATGACAAGGCACGTGATCAGTGTATAACCATCCAAGTGATCAGTGCATGATAGCCACGTGATCAGTGCATGTTCCAGTCACGTGATCAGTGCATGATCAGTCACGTGATCAGTGTATGATCAGCACGTGATAAGTGCATGATCAGCCACATTATCAGTGATGATCAATTA
>NW_020191377.1:0-27397 GCF_002263795.3 Bos taurus
AGCCATGATCAGTTCGATGTCAGTCACGTGATCTGTGCATGATCAGTCACGTGATCTGTGCATGATCAGTCACGTGATCAGTGCATGATCAATTAGCTGATCAGTGCATGATCAGTCACGTGACCAGTGCATGGTAGCATACGTGATCATTGCATGATCAGCCACTTGATCAGTGCATGATAGCCACGTGATCAGTGCATGATAGCCACGTGATCAGTGCATGATCAGTCATGTAATACGTGTGTGATCAGCCACGTAGATCAGTGCATGTTATCCGTGATCAGTGAGGATAGCCACGTGATCACTTCATGATTATTCAACGTGATCTGTACATGATCAGTCATGAACAGTGCATTCAGTCATGTGTCAGTGTATGACAGCCAAGTGATCAGATGCAGTGATACATACGTGATCAGTGCTGATCAGTACGCATCAGTCACAGACGTGATCAGTGTCATGATAGCACTGTGATCAGTGCATGATCAGCACGTGATCAGTGTATGATCAGTCACGTGAAGTACTGACAGTACGTGATCAGTGCATGATCAGATCAGTGACCAGATAATGCTAGCTATGTGATCATTCCGTGAGGCCACGTGAGCAGTGCATGATAGACGTGATGTGTCATGATCAGTACGTGAAGCAGTGACAGGTGTCAGTCATGAATTCACGTGATCTGTGCATGATCATGTCACGTGACCAGTATGTAGCTACGTGATTAGCGTTCCGTGAACAGTGCAATGTGAGTCATTGCGTGGCATAGATAGACCACGTGATAGTGCATGATGAGTTTTTTACGTGAGCAGATGTATGATCAAGCCACAGTGATCAGTGGCATGTTCACGACACGAATCAGTGATGATAGCCCACTGATCAGTACATGATCAGTGCATGACACGTGATATGTGATCACGCCAGTGCAGTGCATGTAGACACGTGAAAGTGTATGATCAGCCACTGTGATCAGTGCATGATATCCAATGATCAGTGCATGATCATCACGTGATAGTGTATGATCAGCCACGTGAACAGTGCATGCTCAGTCACGTGATCAGGGCCTGCTGAGCTGCGTGATTCCTGTCTGCTCATCTGCTTGACAATTGCCAGCTGAGCTGCACGATTCCTGCCTGGTCATCTGCTGACAATTGCCACTGTGCTGCGATAATCCTGCCTGCTCAGCTCTTGATTATTGCCAGCGTGCAGCATGATTCCTCAGAGCTGAGTTCCATGATTATTGCCTGCTGACTGTTGATGTGCCTACTCAGCTCTTTGTTTATTGCCTCCAGAGGCACAGTATCCATTGTTGAAAAACAGATCAGCCATGATCAGCCATAATCATCGCAAGCATAAGCCAGTGACACTAAGTGATGTCATGTGATCAGTCGACCCATCAGTTCAGTCGTCAATAACTCGTGATCGCAGTACATGGTAGCCTGATCAGTGATGATCAACCACAAGTGACAGTGCATGGGCAGTTGCTCCATGTGCCATCAGTGCATGATATAGACGATGCAGTGCATGAGATCACGGTCTGTGATCAGTGCATGATCACGTGATCAGTGCATGATCCATTAGCTGATCAGTGATGATCAGTCACGTGACAGTGCATGGTAGTACTGTTGATCATTGCATGATCACATCGTGATCAGTGCATGAATAGCACGTGATCATGCATGATAGCACGTGATCAGTTGCATATCAGTCATGAACGCTGTTGAAGCTGGAGTGCATTTATCCACGGTGATCAGTGAGCAGTATCACTTCAGTGATCCTCTCATCGATCAGTCACGTGAACGAGTGCATGTAGTCATCGTGATCATGATGATCAGCCACTGATCAGTGCATGATAGCCCAACGTGCATCGTTAGTGATCAGTCCACTGATCAGCTTCATGATTAGGTAATCAGGCAGATGTCTCATCAGCAAATGAGCATGATCAATTACGTGATCAGTGCATGCATCAGCCACGTGATCAGTGCTTATGATAGTCACGTGATCAGTACAGATTCAGTTCAAGTTGAAGAGTTGCGCATGATCATTTACTGAATCTGTGCATGATCAGTCACGTGACCAGTATTGGTAGCTACTGTATCATCTCGTGACGAAGCATGTGAGGCAGTGCATTGAAACGTGATGTGTGCATGACATGAGTTACGTGGAGCAGAGTTATCAGCCACGTGATCATCATGAGTGCACGTGATCAGTGCATGATACTGTCACGGAACAGGTGTGTGATCAGCCACGGAACAGTTGCTGTTCACCACATATTCAGCTGCATGATAGCGCAATATCAGTGATCATGCACTCTACGTGCTGATCAATGCAATGATCACGCAGCTACCATATACTGGTCACATGACTGATCATGCACTGATCACATAATTGATCATGCACTGATCACCTGGCTTATCATGCATTGATTATGTGACTGATCATGTGCTGATCATGTTTGATGTCACACACTGATCATGTGCCTCTGGAGGCAATGAACATAGAGCTGAGTAGGCAGGAATCAGTCAGCAGGCTATAATCATGGAACTCAGCTCTGAGAAATCATGCTGCTCAGCTGGCAATAATCAAGTAGATGAGCAGGCAGGAATTACGCAGCACAGGTGGCAATTGTCAAGGAGATGACAGGCAGGAATCGTGCAGCTCAGCTGGAAATTGTCAAGCAGATGAGCAGACAGTAATCACGCAGCTCAGCAGGCCCTGATCAACGTGACTGAGCATGCACTGTTCACGTGGCTGATCACACACCTATCACGTGACTGATCATGCACTGATCATGTGACTGATCATGCACTGATCACGTGGCTATCATGCACTGATCACCTGGCTGGACATACACTGATCACGTGCCTGGTCATGCACTGATCACGTGGCTGATCATGCACTGATCACGTGACTGATCATGCACTGATCTCGTGTCTGATCATGCACTGATCACGTGGCTATCATGCACTGCTCACGTGGCTGATGAAGCAATGATCACGCAGCTACCATGTACTGGTCACATGACTGATCATGCACTGATCACGTGACTGATCATGCAGTGATCACGTGGCTATCATGCACTACTCACGTGGCGAATCATGCAATGATCATGTAGCTACCATGTACAGGTCACGTGAATGATCATACACCCATCTGGTGACTGATCATGCACTGATCACGTGGCTATCATGCACTGATCACGAGACTGATCATGCACTGATCACGTCTATATCATGCACTGATCACATGACTGCCCATGCACTGATCACGTGGGTGATCATACACTAATCATGTGACAGATCGTGCACTGATCACGTGGCTGATCATGCACTGATACCGTGACTGAGCATGGACTGATCACATGACTATCATGTAGTGATCACGTGACTTAATGGCGCTGATCATGTGACTGATCATGCGCTGATCATGTTTGCTATCATACACTGATCATGTGCCTCTGGAGGCAATAAACAAAGAGCTGAGTAGGCACGAATCAAACAGTCAGCAAGCAATAATCATGGAACTCAGCTCTGAGGAATCATGCTGCTCAGCTGGCAATAATCAAGCAGCTGAGCAGGCAGGAATTACGCAGCACAGCTGGCAATTGTCATGCAGATGACAGGCAGGAATCGTGCAGCTCAGCTGGCAATTGTCAAGCAGATGAGCAGACAGGAATCACGCAGCTCAGCAGGCCCTGATCACGTGACTGAGCATGCACTGTTCACGTGGCTGATCATACACTGATCACGTGATTAATCATGCACTGATCACTTGGATATCATGCACTGATCACGTGGCTGATCTTACACTGTTCACGTGTCTGACCATGCACTGATCACGTGGCTGATCATACACTGCTCACGTAACTGATCATGCACTGATCACGTGGCTATCATGCACTGAATACGTGGCTGAACATGCACTGTTCACGTGGCTGATCACACACCTGTCACGTGACATATCATGCACTGATCACGTGGCACTCATGCACTGATCACGTGGCTGATCATACTCTGCTCACGTAACTCATCATGCACACATCACTTTTCTATAATGCACTGCTCACATGGCTCGTCACGGAATGATCACGTAGCTACCATATACTGGTCACGTGACTGATCATGCACAGATCACGTAAATGATCATGCACTCTTCACGTGACTGATCATGTACTGATCACGTGACTGATCATGCACTGATCACGTGGCTGATCATGCACTGATCACGTAATTGATCATGCACTTATCATTTGGCTGATCATGCACTGATCATGTGGCTGATCATACACTGATCACGTGACTGATCATGCACTGATCACGTGACTGATCATGCACTGATCACGTGGCTATCATGCACTGATCACTTGGCTGGTCATACACTGATCACATGACTGATCATGCACTGTTCATGTGACTGATCATGTACAGATCACGTGAATAATCATGAAGTGATCACGTGGCTATCCTACACTGATCACGTGGATAACATGCACTGATCACGTGGCTGATCACACACGTATTACATGACTGATCATGCACTGATCACGTGGCTATCATGCACTGATCACGTGGCTATCATGCACTGATCAAGTGGCTGATCATGCAATGATCACGTAGCTACCATGCACTGGTCACGTGACTGATCATGCACTGATCAGCTAATTGATCATGCACTGATCACGTGACTGATCATGCACAGATCACGTGACTGATCATGCACAGATCACGTGACTGACCATGAACTGATCATGTGGCTATCATGCACTGCTCACGTGGATGATCATGCAATGATCACGTAGCTACCATGCACTGGTCACGTGACTGATCATGCACTGATCAGCTAATTGATCATGCACTGATCACGTGACTGATCATGCACAGATAACGTGACTGATCATGCACAGATCACGTGACTGATCATGCACTGATCATGTGGCTATCATGCACTGCTCACATGACTGATCATGCACTGATCACATAATTGATCATGCACTGACCACCTGGCTTTTCATGCATTGATCATGTGACTGATCATGTGCTGATCATGTTTGGTGTCACACACTGATCATGTGCCTCTGGAGGCAATGAACATAGAGCTGAGTAGGCAGGAATCAGTCAGCAGGCTATAATCATGGAACTCAGCTCTGAGAAATCATGCTGCTCAGCTGGCAATAATCAAGTAGATGAGCAGGCAGGAATAATGCAGCACAGGTGGCATTTGTCAAGGAGATGACAGGCAGGAATCGTGCAGCTGAGCTGGAAATTGTCAAGAAGATGAGCAGACAGTAATCACGCAGCTCAGCAGGATCTGATCACGTGACTGAGCATGCATTGTTCACGTGGCTGATCACACACCTATCACGTGACTGATCATGCACTGATCATGTGACTCATCATGCACTGATCACGTGACTTATCATGCACTGATCACGTGGCTCATCACGCACTGATCCGGTGGCTGATCACACACGTATCACGTGACTGATCATGTACAGATCACGTAAATAATCATGAAGTGATCACTTGGCTATCCTGCACTGATCACGTGGATAACATGCACTGATCACGTGGCTGATCACACACGTATCACGTGACTGATCATGCACTGATCACGTTGCTATCATGCACTGATCACGTGGCTATCATGCACTGATCACGTGGCTGATCATGCAATGTTCACGTAGCTACCATGCACTGGTCACGTGACTGATCATGCACTGATCAGGTAATTGATCATGCACTGATTACGTGACTGATCATGCACAGATCCCGTGACTGATCATGCACAGATCACGTGACTGATCATGCACTGATCACGTGGCTATCATGCACTGCACAGGTGGCTGATCATGCAATGATCACGCAGCTACCATGTACTGGTCACATGACTGATCATGCACTGATCACATAATTGATCATGCACTGACCACCTGGCTTATCATGCATTGATTATGTGACTGATCATGTGCTGATCATGTTTGGTGTCACACACTGATTATGTGCCTCCGGAGGCAATGAACATAGAGCTGAGTAGGCAGGAATCAGTCAGCAGGCTATAATTATGGAACTCAACTCTGAGAAATCATGTTGCTCAGCTGGCAATAATCAAGTAGATGAGCAGGCAGGAATTACGCAGCACAGGTGGCAATTGTCAAGGAGATGACAGGCAGGAATCGTGCAGCTCAGCTGGAAATTGTCAAGCAGATGAGCAGACAGTAATCACGCAGCTCAGCAGGCCCTGATCACGTGACTGAGCATGCACTGTTCACGTGGCTGATCACACACCTATCACGTGACTGATCATGCACTGATAGTGTGACTGATCATGCACTGATCACGTGGCTATCATGCACTGATCACCTGGCTGGACATACAATGATCACGTGCCTGGTCATGCACTGATCACGTGGCTATCATGTACTGCTCACGTGGCTGATCATGCGATGATCACGCAGCTACCATGTACTGGTCACATGACTGATCATGCACTGATCACGTGACTGATCATGCAGTGATCACGTGGCTATCATGCACTACTCACTTGGCTGAACATGCAATGATCATGTAGCTACCATATACAGGTCACGTGAATGATCATACACCCACCAGGTGACTGATCATGCACTGATCACGTGGCTATCATGCACTGATCACGAGACTGATCATGCACTGATCACGTCTATATCATGCACTGATCACATGACTGCCCATGCACTGATCACGTGGGTGATCATACACTAATCATGTGACAGATCGTGCACTGATCACGTGGCTGATCATGCACTGATACCGTGACTGAGCATGGACTGATCACATGACTATTATGTAGTGATCACGTGACTTAATGGCGCTGATCATGTGACTGATCATGCGCTGATCATGTTTGCTATCATACACTGATCATGTGCCTCTGGAGGCAATAAACAAAGAGCTGAGTAGGCACGAATCAAACAGTCAGCAGGCAATAATCTTGGAACTCAGCTGTGAGGAATCATGCTGCTCAGCTGGCAATAATCAAGCAGCTGAGCAGGCAGGAATTACGCAGAACAGCTGGCAATTGTCAAGCAGATGACAGGCAGGAATCGTGCAGCTCAGCTGGCAATTGTCAAGCAGATGAGCAGACAGGAATCACGCAGCTCAGCAGTTCCTGATCACGTGACTAAGCATGCACTGTTCACGTGGCTGATCATACACTGATCACGTGTCTGACCATGCACTGATCACGTGGCTGATCATACACTGCTCAGGTAACTATCATGCACTGATCACGTGGCACTCATGCACTGATCACGTAGCTGATCATACTCTGCTCACGTAACTGATCATGCACACATCACGTGGCTATCATGCACTGCTCACGTGGCTCGTCATGGAATGAAAACGTAGCTACCATATACTGGTCACGTGACTGATCATGCACAGATCACGTCAATGATCATGCACTGTTCAAGTGACTGATCATGTACTGATCACGTGACTGATCATGCACTGATCACGTGGCTATCATGCTCTGCTCACGTGGCTGATCATGCAAGGATCACGTAGCAACCATGTACTGGTCACGTGACTGATCATGCACTGATCACGTAATAGATCCTGCAATGATCACATGTCTAATCACGCACTGATCCGGTGGCTGATCACACACGTATCACGTGACTGATAATGTACAGATCACGTAAATAATCATGAAGTGATCACGTGGCTATCCTGCACTGATCACGTGGATAACATGCACTGATCACGTGGCTGATCACACACTCATCTCGTGACTGATCATGCACTGATCACGTGGCTATCATGCACTGCTCACGTGGCTGATCATGCAATGATCACGCAGCTACCATGTACTGGTCACATGACTGATCATGCACTGATCACATAATTGATCATGCACTGATCACCTGGCTTATCATGCATTGATTATGTGACTGATCATGTGCTGATCATGTTTGGTGTCACACACTGATCATGTGCCTCTGGAGGCAATGAACATAGAGCTGAGTAGGCAGGAATCAGTCAGCAGGCTATAATCATGGAACTCACCTCTGAGAAATCATGCTCCTCAGCTGGCAATAACCAAGTAGATGAGCAGGCAGGAATTACGCAGCACAGGTGGCAATTGTCAAGGAGATGACAGGCAGGAATCGTGCAGCTCAGCTGGAAATTGTCAAGCAGATGAGCAGACAGTAATCACGCAGCTCAGCAGGCCTGATCACGTGACTGAGCATGCACTGTTCACGTGGCTGATCACACACCTATCACGTGACTGATCATGCACTGATCATGTGACTGATCATGCACTGATCACGTGGCTATCATGCACTGATCACTTGGCGGGACATACACTGATCACGTGCCTAGTCATGCACTGATCACATGGCTGATCATGCACTGATCACGTGACTCATCATGCACTGATCTCGTGTCTGATCATGCACTGATCACGTGGCTATCATGCACTGCTCACGTGGCTGATCATGCAGTGATCACGTGGCTATCATGCACTACTCATGTGGCTGATAATGCCCTGATCACGTGACTGATCATGCAGTGATCACGTGGCTATCATGCACTACTCACGTGGCTGATCATGCAATGATCATGTAGCTACCATGTACAGGTCACGTGAATGATCATACACCCATCAGGTGACTGATCATGCACTGATCACGTGGCTATCATGCACTGATCACGAGACTGATCATGCACTGATCACATCTATATCATGCACTGATCACATGACTGCCCATGCACTGATCACGTGGGTGATCATACACTAATCATGGGACAGATCGTGCACTGATCACGTGGCTGATCATGCACTGATACCGTGACTCAGCATGGACTGATCACATGACTATCATGTAGTGATCACGTGACTTAATGGCGCTGATCATGTGACTGATCATGCGCTGATCATGTTTGCTATCATACACTGATCATGTGCCTCTGGAGGCAATAAACAAAGAGCTGAGTAGGCACGAATCAAACAGTCAGCAGGCAATAATCATGGAACTCAGCTGTGAGGAATCATGCTGCTCAGCTGGCAATAATCAAGCAGCTGAGCAGGCAGGAATCACGAAGCTCAGCAGGCCCTGATCACGTGACGGAGCATGCACTGTTCACCTGGCTGATCATACACTGATCACGTGATTGATCATGCACTGATCACTTGGATATCATGCACTGATCACGTGGCTGATCATACACTGTTCACGTGTCTGACCATGCACTGATCACTTGGCTGGACATACACTGGTCACGTGCCTGGTCATGCACTGATCACGTGGCTGATCATGCACTGATCACGTGACTGATCATGCACTGATCTCGTGTCTGATCATGCACTGATCACGTGGCTATCATGCACTGCTCACGAGGCTGATCATGCGATGATCACGCAGCTACCATGTACTTGTCACATGACTGATCATGCACTGATCACGTGACTGATCATGCAGTGATCACGTGGCTATCGTGCACTACTCACATGGCTGATCATGCACTGATCATGTAGCTACCATGTACAGGTCACGTGATTGATCAGACACCCATCAGGTGACTGATCATGCACTGATCACGTGGCTGATCATCCACTGATCACGTGACTGATCATGCACTGATCACGTGACTGATCATGCACTGATCACGTGGCTATCATGCACTGATCACTTGGCTGGTCATACACTGACCACGTGCCTGGTCATGCACAGATTACATGACTGATCATGCACTGAACACGTGATTGATCATGCACTGATCACGTGGCTATCATGCACTACTCACGTGGCTGATCATGCAATGAACATGTAGCTACCATGTACCGGTCAGGTGACTGATCATACACCCATTAGGTGACGGATCATGCACTGATCACGTCGCTGATCATACACTGATCACCTGCCTGGTCATGCACAGATCACGTGACAAATCATGAACTGATCACATAGCTATCATGAAATGATCACCTGGCTGATCATGCACTGATCACCTGGCTGATGATGCACTGATACCGTGACTGAGCATGGACTGATCACATGACTATCATGTAGTGATCACGTGACTTAATGGCTCTGATCATGTGACTGATCATGCGCTGATCATGTTTGCTATCATACACTGATCATGTGCCTCTGGAGGCAATAAACAAAGAGCTGAATAGGCACGAATCAAACAGTCAGCAGGCAATAATCATGGAACTCAGCTGTGAGGAATCATGCTGCTCAGCTGGCAATAATCAAGCAGCTGAGCAGGCAGGAATTACGCAGCACAGTTGGCAATTGTCAAGCAGATGACAGGCAGGAATCCTGCAGCTCAGCTGGCAATTGTCAAGCAGATGAGCAGACAGTAATCACGCAGCTCAGCAGGCCCTGATCACGTGACTGAGCATGCACTATTCACGTGGCTGATCATACACTGATCACGTGATGATCATGCACTGATCACTTGGATATCATGCACTGATCACGTGGCTGATCATACACTGTTCACGTGTCTGACCATGCACTGATCACGTGGCTGATCATACACTGCTCAGGTAACTGATCATGCACTGATCACGTGGCTATCATGCACTGATCACGTGGCTGAACATGCACTGTTCACGTGGCTGATCACATACCTGTCACGTGACATATCATGCACTGATCACGTGGCACTCATGCACTGATCACATGGCTGATAATACTCTGCTCACGTAACTGATCATGCACACATCACGTGGCTATCATGCACTGCTCACGTGGCTCGTCATGGAATTATCACGTAGCTACCATATACTGGTCACGTGTCTGATCATGCAGAGATCACGTCAATGATCATGCACTGTTCAAGTGACTGATCATGTACTGATCACGTGACTGATCATGCACTGATCACGTGGCTATCATGCTCTGCTCACGTGGCTGATCATGCAAGGATCACGTAGCAACCATGTACTGGTCACGTGACTGATCATGCACTGATCAAGTAATTGATAATGCACTGATCACGTGGCACTCATGCACTGATCACGTGGCTGATCACACATGTATCACGGGACTGATCATGCACTGATCACGTGGCTATCATGCACTGATCACGTGGCTATCATGCACTGATCACGTGGCTGATCATGCAATGATCACGTAGCTACCATGCACTTGTCACGTGACTGATCATGCACTGATCACATAATTGATCATGCACTGATCACCTGGCTTATCATGCATTGATTATGTGACTGATCATGTGCTGATCATGTTTGGTGTCACATACTGATCATGTGCCTCTGGAGGCAATGAACATAGAGCTGAGTAGGCAGGAATCAGTCAGCAGGCTATAATCATGGAACTCACCTCTGAGAAATCATGCTGCTCAGCTGGCAATAATCAAGTAGATGAGCAGCCAGGAATTATGCATCACAGGTGGTAATTGTCAAGGAGATGACAGGCAGGAATCGTGCAGCTCAGCTGGAAATTGTCAAGCAGATGAGCAGACAGTAATCATGAAGCTCAGCAGGCCATGATCACGTGACTGAGCATGCACTGTTCACGTGGCTGATCACACACCTATCACGTGACTGATCATGCACTGATCATGTGACTGATCATTCACTGATCACGTGGCTATCATGCAATGGTCACTTGGCTGGGCATACACTGATCACATGCCTGGTCATGCACTGATCACGTGGCTGATCATGCACTGATCACGTGACTGATCATGCACTGATCTCGTGTCTGATCATGCACTGATCACGTGGCTATCATGCACTGCTCACGTGGCAGATCATGCAGTGTTCACGTGGCTATCATGCACTACTCACGTGGCTGATCATGCAATGATCATGTAGCTACCATGTACAGGTCACGTGAATGATCATACACCCATCAGCTGACTGAACAGGCACTGATCACGTGGCTATCAGGCACTGATCACGAGACTGATCATGCACTGATCACGTCTATATCATGCACTGATCACATGACTGCCCATGCACTGATCAAGTGGGTGATCATACACTAATCATGTGACAGATCGTGCACTGATCACGTGGCTGATCATGCACTGATACCGTGACTGAGCATGGACTGATCACATGACTATCATGTAGTGATCACGTGACTTAATGGCGCTGATCATGTGACTGATCATGCGCTGATCATGTTTGCTATCATACACTGATCATGTGCCTCTGGAGGCAATAAACAAAGAGCTGAGTAGGCACGAATCAGACAGTCAGCAGGCAATAATAATGGAACGCAGCTGTGAGGAATCATGCTGCTCAGCTGGCAATAATCAAGCAGCTGAGCAGGCAGGAATTACACAGCTCAGCTGGCAATTGTCAAGCAGATGAGCAGACAGGAATCACGCAGCTCAGCAGGCCCTGATCACGTGACTGAGCATGCACCGTTCACCTGGCTGATCATACACTGATCACGTGATTGATCATGCACTGATCACTTGGATATCATGCACTGATCACGTGGCTGATCATACACTGTTCACGTGTCTGACCATGCACTGATCACTTGGAAGGACATACACTGATCACGTGCCTGGTCATGCACTGATCACGTGGCTGATCATGCACTGATCACGTGACTGATCGTGCAATGATCTCATGTCTGATCATGCACTGATCACGTGGCTATCATGCACTGCTCATGTGGCTGATCATGCGATGATCACGCAGCTACCATGTACTGGTCACATGACTGATCATGCACTGATCACGTGACTGATCATGCAGTGATCACGTGGCTATCGTGCACTACTCACGTGGCTGATCATGCAATGATCATGTAGCTACCATGTACTGGTCAGGTGACTGATCATACACCCATTAGGTGACGGATCATGCACTGATCACGTCGCTGATCATACACTGATCACCTGCCTGGTCATGCACAGATCACGTGACAAATCATGAACTGATCACATAGCTATCATGAAATGATCACCTGGCTGATCATGCACTGATCACGTGGCTGATGATGCACTGATACCGTGACTCAGCATGGACTGATCACATGACTATCATGTAGTGATCACGTGACTTAATGGCTCTGATCATGTGACTGATCATGCGTTGATCATGTTTGCTATCATACACTGATCATGTGCCTCTGGAGGCAATAAACAAAGAGCTGAGTAGGCACGAAGCAAACAGTCAGCAGGCAATAATCATGGAACTCATGTGTGAGGAATCATGCTGCTCAGCTGGCAATAATCAAGCAGCTGGGCAGGCAGGAATTACGCAGCACAGCTGGCAATTGTCAAGCAGATGACAGGCAGGAATCATGCAGCTCAGCTGGCAATTTTCAAGCATATGAGCACACAGTAATCACGCAGCTCAGCAGGCCCTGTTCACGTGACTGAGCATGCACTATTCACATGGCTGATCATACACTGATCACGTGGTGATCATGCACTGATCACTTGGATATCATGCACTGATCACGTGGCTGATCATACACTGCTCAGGTAACTGATCATGCACTGATCACGTGGCTATCATGCACTGATCACGTGGCTGAACATGCACTGTTCACGTGGCTGATCACACACCTGTCACGTGACATATCATGCACTGATCACGTGGCACTCATGCACTGATCACGTGGCTGATCATACTCTGCTCACATAACTGATCATGCACACATCACGTGGCTATCATGCACTGCTCACGTGGCTCGTCATGGAATGATCACGTAGCTACCATATACTGGTCACGTGACTGATCATGCACAGATCACGTCAATGATCATGCACTGTTCAAGTGACTGATCATGTACTGATCACGTGACTGATCATGCACTGATCACGTGGCTATCATGCTCTGCTCACGTGGCTGATCATGCAAGGACCACGTAGCAACCATGTACTGGTCACGTGACTGATCATGCACTGATCACTGGTCATGCACTGATCACATGGCTCTCATGCACTGATCACGTGGCTATCATGCACTGATCACGTAGCTATCATGCACTGATCACGTGGCTGATCACGCAATGATCACGTAGCTACCATGTACTGGTCATGTGACTGATCATGCACTGATCCCGTAATTGATCCTGCACTGATCACATGGCTCATCACGCACTGATCCGGTGGCTGATCACACACGTATCACGTGACTGATCATGTACAGATCACGTAAATAATCATGAAGTGATCACGTGGCTATCCTGCACTGATCACGTGGATAACATGCACTGATCACGTGGCTGATCACAAACGTATCACGTGACTGATCATGCACTGATCACGTGGCTATCATGCACTGATCACGTGGCTATCATGCACTGATCACGTAGCTGCCATGCACTGGTCACGTGACTGATCATGCACTGATCACATAATTGATCATGCACTGATCACCTGGCTTATCATGCATTGATTATGTGACTGATCATGTGCTGATCATGTTTGGTGTCACACAATGATCATGTGCCTCTGGAGGCAATGAACATAGAGCTGAGTAGGCAGGAATCAGTCAGCAGGCTATAATCATGGAACTCACCTCTGAGAAATCATGCTGCTCAGCTGGCAATAATCAAGTAGATGAGCAGGCAGGAATTACGCAGCACAGGTGGCAATTGTCAAGGAGATGACAGGCAGGAATCGTGCAGCTCAGCTGGAAATTGTCAAGCAGATGAGCAGACAGTAATCACGCAACTCAGCAGGCCCTGATCACGTGACTGAGCATGCACTCTTCACGTGGCTGATCACTCACCTATCACGTGACTGATCATGCACTGATCATGTGACTGATCATGCACTGATCACGTGGCTATCATGCACTGATCACTTGGCGGGACATACACTGATCACGTGCCTGGTCATGCACTGATCACGTGGCTGATCATGCACAGATCACGTGACTGATCAGGCACTGATCTCGTGTCTGATCATGCACTGATCACGTGGCTATCATGCACTGCTCACGTGGCTGATCATGCAGTGATCACGTGGCTATCATGCACTACTCACGTGGCTGATCATGCACTGATACCGTGACTGAGCATGGACTGATCACATGACTATCATGTAGTGATCACGTGACTTAATGGCTCTGATCATGTGACTGATCATGCGCTGATCATGTTTGCTATCATACACTGATCATGTGCCTCTGGAGGCAATAAAGAAAGAGCTGAGTAGGCACATATCAAACAGTCAGCAGGCAATAATCATGGAACTCAGCTCTGAGGAATCATGCTGCTCAGCTGGCAATAATCAAGCAGCTGAGCAGGCAGGAATTACGCAGCACAGCTGGCAATTGTCAAGCAGATGACAGGCAGGAATCGTGCAGCTCAGCTGGCAATTTTCAAGCAGATGAGCAGACAGGAATCACGCAGCTCAGCAGGCCCTTATCACGTGACTGAGCATGCACTATTCACGTGGCTGATCATACACTGATCACGTGATGATCATGCACTGATCACTTGGATATCATGCACTGATCACGTGGCTGATCATACACTGTTCACGTGTCTGACCATGCACTGATCACGTGGCTGATCATACACTGCTCAGGTAACTGATCATGCACTGATCACTTGGCTATCATGCACTGATCACGAGACTGATCATGCACTGATCACGTCTATATCATGCACTGATCACATGACTGCCCATGCACTGATCACGTGGGTGATCATACACTAATCATGTGGCAGATCGTGCACTGATCACGTGGTTGATCATGCACTGATACTGTGACTCAGCATGGACTGATCACATGACTATCATGTAGTGATCACGTGACTTAATGGCGCTGATCATGTGACTGATCATGCGCTGATCATGTTTGCTATCATACACTGATCATGTGCCTCTGGAAGCAATAAACAAAGAGCTGAGTAGGCACGAATCAAACAGTCAGCAGGCAATAATCATGGAACTCAGCTGTGAGGAATCATGCTGCTCAGCTGGCAATAATCAAGCAGCTGAGCAGGCAGGAATTACGCAGCACAGCTGGCAATAATCAAGCAGCTGAGCAGGCAGGAATTACGCAGCACAGTTGGCAATTGTCAAGCAGATGACAGGCAGGAATCCTGCAGCTCAGCTGGCAATTGTCAAGCAGATGAGCAGACAGTAATCACGCAGCTCAGCAGGCCCTGATCACGTGACTGAGCATGCACTATTCACGTGGCTGATCATACACTGATCACGTGATGATCATGCACTGATCACTTGGATATCATGCACTGATCACGTGGCTGATCATACACTGTTCACGTGTCTGACCATGCACTGATCACGTGGCTGATCATACACTGCTCAGGTAACTGATCATGCACTGATCACGTGGCTATCATGCACTGATCACGTGGCTGAACATGCACTGTTCACGTGGCTGATCACACACCTGTCATGTGACATATCATGCACTGATCACGTGGCACTCATGCACTGATCACATGGCTGATAATACTCTGCTCACGTAACTGATCATGCACACATCACGTGGCTATCATGCACTGCTCACGTGGCTCGTCATGGAATGATCACGTAGCTACCATATACTGGTCACGTGTCTGATCATGCAGAGATCACGTCAATGATCATGCACTGTTCAAGTGACTGATCATGTACTGATCACGTGACTGATCATGCACTGATCACGTGGCTATCATGCTCTGCTCACGTGGATGATCATGCAAGGATCACGTAGCAACCATGTACTGGTCACGTGACTGATCATGCACTGATCAAGTAATTGATCCTGCACTGATCACGTGGCACTCATGCACTGATCACGTGGCTGATCACAAACGTATAACGTGACTGATCATGCACTGATCACGTGGCTATCATGCACTGATCACGTGGCTGATCATGCAATGATCACGCAGCTACCATGCACTTGTCACGTGACTGATCATGCACTGATCACATAATTTATCATGCACTGATCACCTGGCTTATCATGCATTGATTATGTGACTGATCATGTGCTGATCATGTTTGGTGTCACACACTGATCATGTGCCTCTGGAGGCAATGAACATAGAGCTGAGTAGGCAGGAATCAGTCAGCAGGCTATAATCATGGAACTCACCTCTGAGAAATCATGCTGCTCAGCTGGCAATAATCAAGTAGATGAGCAGCCAGGAATTATGCATCACAGGTGGTAATTGTCAAGGAGATGACAGGCAGGAATCGTGCAGCTCAGCTGGAAATTGTCAAGCAGATGAGCAGACAGTAATCATGAAGCTCAGCAGGCCATGATCACGTGACTGAGCATGCACTGTTCACGTGGCTGATCACACACCTATCACGTGACTGATCATGCACTGATCATGTGACTGATCATTCACTGATCACGTGGCTATCATGCAATGGTCACTTGGCTGGACATACACTGATCACATGCCTGGTCATGCACTGATCACGTGGCTGATCATGCACTGATCACGTGACTGATCATGCACTGATCTCGTGTCTGATCATGCACTGATCACGTGGCTATCATGCACTGCTCACGTGGCAGATCATGCAGTGATCACGTGGCTATCATGCACTACTCACGTGGCTGATCATGCAATGATCATGTAGCTACCATGTACAGGTCACGTGAATGATCATACACCCATCAGCTGACTGAACAGGCACTGATCACGTGGCTATCAGGCACTGATCACGAGACTGATCATGCACTGATCACGTCTATATCATGCACTGATCACATGACTGCCCATGCACTGATCAAGTGGGTGATCATACACTAATCATGTGACAGATCGTGCACTGATCACGTGGCTGATCATGCACTGATACCGTGACTGAGCATGGACTGATCACATGACTATCATGTAGTGATCACGTGACTTAATGGCGCTGATCATGTGACTGATCATGCGCTGATCATGTTTGCTATCATACACTGATCATGTGCCTCTGGAGGCAATAAACAAAGAGCTGAGTAGGCACGAATCAGACAGTCAGCAGGCAATAATCATGGAACGCAGCTGTGAGGAATCATGCTGCTCAGCTGGCAATAATCAAGCAGCTGAGCAGGCAGGAATTACACAGCTCAGCTGGCAATTGTCAAGCAGATGAGCAGACAGGAATCACGCAGCTCAGCAGGCCCTGATCACGTGACTGAGCATGCACCGTTCACCTGGCTGATCATACACTGATCACGTGATTGATCATGCACTGATCACTTGGATATCATGCACTGATCACGTGGCTGATCATACACTGTTCACGTGTCTGACCATGCACTGATCACTTGGAAGGACATACACTGATCACGTGCCTGGTCATGCACTGATCACGTGGCTGATCATGCACTGATCACGTGACTGATCGTGCAATGATCTCATGTCTGATCATGCACTGATCACGTGGCTATCATGCACTGCTCATGTGGCTGATCATGCGATGATCACGCAGCTACCATGTACTGGTCACATGACTGATCATGCACTGATCACGTGACTGATCATGCAGTGATCACGTGGCTATCGTGCACTACTCACGTGGCTGATCATGCAATGATCATGTAGCTACCATGTACTGGTCAGGTGACTGATCATACACCCATTAGGTGACGGATCATGCACTGATCACGTCGCTGATCATACACTGATCACCTGCCTGGTCATGCACAGATCACGTGACAAATCATGAACTGATCACATAGCTATCATGAAATGATCACCTGGCTGATCATGCACTGATCACGTGGCTGATGATGCACTGATACCGTGACTCAGCATGGACTGATCACATGACTATCATGTAGTGATCACGTGACTTAATGGCTCTGATCATGTGACTGATCATGCGCTGATCATGTTTGCTATCATACACTGATCATGTGCCTCTGGAGGCAATAAACAAAGAGCTGAGTAGGCACGAAGCAAACAGTCAGCAGGCAATAATCTTGGAACTCAGCTGTGAGGAATCATACTGCTCAGCTGGCAATAATCAAGCAGCTGAGCAGGCAGGAATTACGCAGCACAGCTGGCAATTGTCAAGCAGATGACAGGCAGGAATCATGCAGCTCAGCTGGCAATTTTCAAGCATATGAGCAGACAGTAATCACGCAGCTCAGCAGGCCCTGATCACGTGACTGAGCATGCACTATTCACGTGGCTGATCATACACTGATCACGTGGTGATCATGCACTGATCACTTGGATATCATGCACTGATCACGTGGCTGATCATACACTGTTCACGTGTCTGACAATGCACTGATCACCTGGCTGATCATACACTGCTCAGGTAACTGATCATGCACTGATCACGTGGCTATCATGCACTGATCACGTGGTTGAACATGCACTGTTCACGTGGCTGATCACACACCTGTCACGTGACATATCATGCACTGATCACGTGGCACTCATGCACTGATCACGTGGCTGATCATACTCTGCTCACGTAACTGATCATGCACACATCACGTGGCTATCATGCACTGCTCACGTGGCTCGTCATGGAATGATCACGTAGCTACCATATACTGGTCACGTGACTGATCATGCACAGATCACGTCAATGATCATGCACTGTTCAAGTGACTGATCATGTACTGATCATGCACTGATCACGTGGCTATCATGCTCTGCTCACGTGGCTGATCATGCAAGGACCACGTAGCAACCATGTACTGGTCACGTGACTGATCATGCACTGATCACTGGTCATGCACTGATCACATGGCTCTCATGCACTGATCACGTGGCTATCATGCACTGATCACGTAGCTATCATGCACTGATCACATGGCTGATCACGCAATGATCACGTAGCTACCATGTACTGGTCATGTGACTGATCATGCACTGATCACGTAATTGATCCTGCACTGATCACATGGCTCATCACGCACTGATCCGGTGGCTGATCACACACGTATCACGTGACTGATCATGTACAGATCACGTAAATAATCATGAAGTGATCACGTGGCTATCCTGCACTGATCACGTGGATAACATGCACTGATCACGTGGCTGATCACAAACGTATCACGTGACTGATCATGCACTGATCACGTGGCTATCATGCACTGATCACGTGGCTATCATGCACTGATCACGTAGCTACCATGCACTGGTCACGTGACTGATCATGCACTGATCACATAATTGATCATGCACTGATCACCTGGCTTATCATGCATTGATTATGTGACTGATCATGTGCTGATCATGTTTGGTGTCACACAATGATCATGTGCCTCTGGAGGCAATGAACATAGAGCTGAGTAGGCAGGAATCAGTCAGCAGGCTATAATCATGGAACTCACCTCTGAGAAATCATGCTGCTCAGCTGGCAATAATCAAGTAGATGAGCAGGCAGGAATTACGCAGCACAGGTGGCAATGGTCAAGGAGATGACAGGCAGGAATCGTGCAGCTCAGCTGGAAATTGTCAAGCAGATGAGCAGACAGTAATCACGCAGCTCAGCAGGCCCTGATCACGTGACTGAGCATGCACTGTTCACGTGGCTGATCACACACCTATCACGTGACTGATCATGCACTGATCATGTGACTGATCATGCACTGATCACGTGGCTATCATGCACTGATCACCTGGCTGGACATACACTGATCACGTGCCTGGTCATGCACTGATCACGTGGCTGATCATGCACTGATCACGTGACTGATCATGCAGTGATCTCGTGTCTGATCATGCACTGATCACGTGGCTATCATGCACTGCTCACGTGGCTGATCATGCGATGATCACGCAGCTACCATGTACTGGTCACATGACTGGTCATGCACTGATCACGTGGCTGATCATGCACTGATCACGTGACTGATCATGCACTGCTCACGTGGCTGATCATGCACTGATCACGTGGCTATCATGCACTGCTCACGTGGCTGATCATGCAGTGATCACGTGGCTATCATGCAGTACTCACGTGGCTGATCATGCACTGATACCGTGACTGAGCATGGACTGATCACATGACTATCATGTAGTGATCACGTGACTTAATGGCTCTGATCATGTGACTGATCATGCGCTGATCATGTTTGCTATCATACACTGATCATGTGCCTCTGGAGGCAATAAAGAAAGAGCTGAGTAGGCACAAATCAAACAGTCAGCAGGCAATAATCATGGAACTCAGCTGTGAGGAATCATGCTGCTCAGCTGGCAATAATCAAGCAGCTGAGCAGGCAGGAATTACGCAGCACAGCTGGCAATTGTCAAGCAGATGACAGGCAGGAATCGTGCAGCCCAGCTGGCAATTTTCAAGCAGATGAGCAGACAGGAATCACGCAGCTCAGCAGGCCCTTATCACGTGACTGAGCATGCACTATTCACGTGGGCTGATCATACACTGATCACGTGATGATCATGCACTGATCAATTGGATATCATGCACTGATCACGTGGCTGATCATACACTGTTCACGTGTCTGACCATGCACTGATCACGTGGCTGATCATACACTGCTCAGGTAAGCACTGATCACCGAGACTGATCATGCACTGATCACGTCTATATCATGCACTGATCACATGACTGCCCATGCACTGATCACGTGGGTGATCATACACTAATCATGTGGCAGATCGTGCACTGATCACGTGGCTGATGATGCACTGATACCGTGACTCAGCATGGACTGATCACATGACTATCATGTAGTGATCACGTGACTTAATGGCGCTGATCATGTGACTGATCATGCGCTGATCATGTTTGCTATCATACACTGATCATGTGCCTCTGGAAGCAATAAAACAAGAGCTGAGTAGGCACGAATCAAACAGTCAGCAGGCAATAATCATGGAACTCAGCTGTGAGGAATCATGCTGCTCAGCTGGGCAATAATCAAGCAGCTGAGCAGGCAGGAATCGTGCAGCTCAGCTGGCAATTGTCAAGCAGATGAGCAGACAGGAATCACGCAGCTCAGCAGGGCCCTGATCACGTGACTGAGCATGCACTGTTCACCTGGGCTGATCATACACTGATCACGTGATTGATCATGCACTGATCACTTGGATATCATGCACTGATCACGTGGCTGATCATACACTGTTCACGTGTCTGACCATGCACTGATCACTTGGCTGGACATACACTGATCACGTGCCTGTCATGCACTGATCATGTGGCTGATCATGCACTGATCACGTGACTGATCATGCACACTGATCTCGTGTCTGATCATGCACTGATCACGTGGCTATCATGCACTGCTCATGTGGCTGATCCATGCGATGATCACGCAGCTACCTGTAACTGGTCACATGACTGATCATGCAATGATCACGTGCCTGATCATTGCAGTGAACACGTGGCTATCGTGCACTAACTCACGTGACTGATCATGCAATGATCATGTACCTACCATGTAACAGGTCACGTGAATGATCATACAACCATCAGGTGACTGATCATGCACTGATCACGTAATTGATCATGCACTGATCATGCACTGATCACGTGGTTATCATGCACTGATCACTTGGCTGGTCATACCACTGATCATGTGCCTGGTCATGCACAGATAATGACTGATCATGCACTGAAACACGTGATTGATCATGCACTGATCACGTGGCTATCATGCACTACTCACGTGGCTGATCATGCAATTGATCATGTAGCTCCATGTACCTGGTCAGGTGCCTGATCATACACCTATTAGGTGACGGATCATGCACTGATCACATCGCTGATCCATACACTGATCACCTGCCTGGTCATGCACAGATCACGTGACAAAATCATGAACTGATCACATAGCTATCATGAAATGATCACCTGGCTGATCATGCACTGATCACGTGGCTGATCATGCACTGATACCGTGGACTGAGCAGGACTGATCACATGACTATCATTGTATGATCACGTGACTTAATGGCTCTGATCATGTGACTGATCATGCGGCTGATCATGTTTGCTTATCATGGACACTGATCATGTGCCTCTGGAGGTCAAAAAACAAAAGACTGAGTAGCACGGAATCAAAACTAGTCATTTTTGTTCAGCAACAAATCACTGGAACCCAGCTGTGAGCGGAATCTGATTGCTCCAGCTGGCAATTAATCAAGCAGCTAGACAGTGCAGAATACGCAGCACCAGCTTGGCAATGTCAAGGCAGATGACTAGCGCCAGAATCATGCACTCAGCTGGCAATTTACGTAAGCAGTGAGCAGACAGGTAATCACGCAGCTCAGGCAGGTCCCTATCTACGTGAGCTGAGATGCACATCACACGTGGCGATCATACACTGGATCACGGGATGATCATGCACTATCACTTGGATATCATGCAACTGATCACGTGGCTGATCATACACGTGATCACGGTGATGATCAGCAACTGATCCACATTGGATATCAATGCACTGATCACGTGGCTGATCATACAAACACTTTCACGGTCGAACGAAACATGCATCTGAGCACGTGGCTGAGCATAAGCACTGCTCAGGTAACTGGTCATAGCACTGAATCACGTGCAAATGGCACTGATCACGTGGCTGAACATCATGTTCACGTGGCTGATCACACACCTGTCACGTGACATTCATGCACTGATCACGTGGCACTCATGCACTGATCACGTGGCTGATCATACTCGCCACGTATACTGATCATGCACACATCACGTGCTATCATATGCACTGCCACGGCCTCTCATGAATGACACGAGCTACCATGATACTGTCACAGTGACGATCATCACAGATCACGTCAATGTGACAGCAGTTCAAGGACGATCAGTTACTGATCAGTACTGATCCTGTCACATCCTGTGATCAGCTCCTGCTCACAGTGGCTGATCATGCAAGGACCACGTAGCAACCATGTACTGTCCACGTGACTGATCAATGCACGATCACTGTCTGCACTGATCAGTAGGCTCCCTCACACGTGGTAAGCACTGGACTACTTCAATGCATTACTGATCACATAGCTATCATACGATCACGTGAGCTAAACCCATCTGGTCAGATTGATCAGTTGCTACGAGCACGTCAATTGACACTGACATGCATACTGGCTCAACCGTCACTGAGCCGCGCTGATCACACTATCTCGTACACATGAATCACGTCAATGATCAGACACGTACAGCGTGCTACATACACTCACTAATCAGATCAGCAATGATCACGTGCACATGCAGATCACGTGATCGATCTTTACTAAGGGTAATCATGCACTGAATCACAGCTGGATAATACACTGATCACGTGCCTGGCGATGCACTGATCACGGGCTGATCATTGCACTGAGTCAAGCGTGACTGATCATGCACTGATCCGTTGCGATCAAGGCATGCTGACACGTGGCTAATGCAAACGATCACGTACGCGACATGAAGTGACACTGGCTAAAACATGCACTACTCACGTGGCTGATCATGGCAATGAATTAGCACCATGTACAGGTCAACGTGAGTGGATCATACACCCATCAGGGAACGAATGCACTGAATCACGTGCGATCATGCACGATCACGAGACTGATCATCCACTGAATCACATCTAGATACACTGATCAACATGACTGCCCATAGCACGACACGTGGGTGATCATATCACAATCCATGTGACAGAATCGGCACTGATCACTGGCTGATCATGCACGATACCGTGACTGAGCATGGACTGATCACATGACTATCATGTAGTGATGACGTACTTAATGGCGCTGAAGCATTAATGTGACTATCATCGCTGATCATGTTGCTAATCTATACAAACTATCATGTGCCTGTCTGGAGGCAATAAACATAAGAGCTAGTAAAGGCACACAAACAGTCGCAGGCAATAACATGGAAATCCAGCGTGATGTGGAATCAGCGCCAGCTGGCAATAAGCAACACTGAGGTCAGCAGGAATACGCAACACCAGCTGCAATTTCAAGCAGATGACAGGCAGGAATCATCAGCTAGCTGGCAATTTTCAAGCAATTGAGCAGACAGTAATCACCAGCTTCAGCAGCCCTTATCAGCGTGACTGAAGCATGCACTATTCACGTGGCTGATCATACACTGACACGTGATGACATTGCACTGATCACTTGGATATCATGACTGACACGTGGCTGATCATACACTGTCACGTGTCTGAACCATGGCACTGATCACGTTGGCTGATCATACACTGCTCAGGTAACTGATCAGGCAACGATCACGTGCACTCATCGCACGATCACGTGGCTGATCATACTCCTCACTAACTGAGATCATTGCACACATTCACGTGCTATCAGCACTGCCAACGGCCTTCGTCAAGGAAAGAACCTACTACCTATATACTGGCCACTGACTGATCAATGCACAGATCACGCAAGATCATGCACTGTCAAGTGAACTGAATCATGTACGGATCACGTGACTGATCATGCACTGATCACTGCATCATGCCGCTCACAGTGCCTGATCAGCAAGGATCACGTAGCAACCAGGTACTGGTCCGGATGATCATCACTGATCACGAATTGTCCTGCACTGATCACAGTGGCTCATAACGCAACGATCGGATGGCTGATCTACACAGTATCACGGACGATAAGAAAGATCACGTAAATAATCATAAGTGATCACGTGCTAACCTGCACTACACGTGAAACAAGCACTGATCACGTGGCGATCACACACATCATCTCGATGACATGATCATCCAACTGAACACGGGCCTATCTATTCCTGATCATTGGCTATCACATGACACGTCTGATCATGCAATCATCTTAGCGACCAGCACTGGTCACGTGACGATCAATGCACGAAAAGGTAATGATCATGCAACTAATCACATGACGACAGCCACAGATCACGTGACTGACATGCACGGACAAACTGCTAGCATGCACTGCACGTGCTGATATGGGCTCCGCAGAAACATGGACTGCACATACCTGAACAATGCACTGATCACATGATAGATCAGAGTCGATACGTTGACCTGCTATGGCGCTGATCATGTGAACTGATATGTTGCGCTGATCATTGTTTGGTATCTACACTGGACTCAGTCCCTCTGGGAGCAATGAACAAAGAGCTGGAGTAGGCAGAATCAGATCACAGGCCATTAAATCATGGAACCACTTCGAGGGAAATCTATGCTCCTCAAGCTGGCAATAATCAAGTAGATGAGCAGGCAGGAATCGTACACAGGGCATCAGAGCAACTGTGGCAAGCAGCGAATTGCAAGCAGATGAGCAGACAGATACGAAGCTCAGCAGGCCCTGACACGTGAAACTGAGCATGCACTGTTCAGGGGCTGATGCAGTGCACTGACACGTGATGATCATGAGCGTGATCCTGGATCCATGATGAGCTTCACGTGCTGATAGACACGTCAACGTGCTGACATGCACTGATCACTTGAAGGACATACACTGATCACGTGCCTGGGTCATCGCACTGATCACGTGGCGATCATGCACTGAATCACGTGACTGATCGTGCAATCTGCTGTCTGTCATGCACTGATCAACGTTGGCTACATGGCACTTCATTGTGGCTGATCTGCGATGATCACGCAGCTATCCATGTACTGGTCACAATTGACTGATCATGACTGATCACGTGACTGATATGCAGTGATCCTTGGCTATGCGTGCACACTGCACGTTGGCTGATCATGCAAGATCATGTAGCACCATGTACTGGTCATGACTGATCTACATAACACCATTAGGGACGATCATCGCACGAATCACGTCGCTGACATAACACTGAATACACCTAGCCCGGATCAGCACAGATCACGGTTGGAACAAATTCATTAACTGATCACAAGCAGCAGAAGAGTCACCTGGCTGGATCATAGCACTGACACGTGGTGAGATGCACGATACGTGACTCAGCATGCTGATACATGACTATCATGTGAGTGATCACGTGACTTAAGGCTCTGATCATTGCTGATCATGCCGCCTGACATGTTTGCTAATCATACACGATCAATGTCCTCTGGAGGCAATACAAAGAGCGAGTAGCACGAGCACAGCAGCGGCAATAACTAGACCACTGGGAGAATCATAGCTGCTCAGCTGGCAATAATCAGCAGCTGAGCAGGGCAGGAAATTACGCAGCACCGCTGGCAATTGTCCAAGCAGATGACAGGCAGGAATCAATGCAGCTCAGCTCGGCAATTTCAAGCATATGAGCAAGGACATAAACCACGCAGCTCAGCAGGCCCTGATCACGTGACGAGCGATGCACATTCCACGGGCTGATCATAGCACGATCACGTTGATCATGGCGACTGAGCACTTGGATTTCATGCACGTCACGTGGCTGATCATTACACTGTTCAGCTGACAATGCACTGATAGCCCTGGCTGATCTACACTGCTCAGGTAACTGATCATGCACGATCACGTGGCTATCAGCACTGATCACTGGTATGAACATGCGACGTTCACGGTTGGCTGATCACACCCTGTCAC
>NW_020191378.1:0-18461 GCF_002263795.3 Bos taurus
ACGTGACTGACCATGCACTGATAAAGTGGCTATCATGAACTGATCACGTGACTGATCATACACTAGTCACGTGGCTATCATGCACTGATCACGTGGCTGATCATACACTGATCACGTGACTGATCGCACTGCCTGATCATGCACTGATCAGGTGACTGATCATCACTGATCACTGATCACGTGCCTGATCATGCACTGATCACGTGGCTGAATATGCACTGATCACATGGCTATCATACACAGATCACATGACTAATCATGCTCTCTTCATGGGCCTGATCATGCACTGATCACGTGGCTGATTATGCACTGATCCCGAAGCTGATCATACACTGATCACGTGACAATGCATGCACTAATCACATGGCTTATGATGCACTGCTCACGTGGGTGATCGTGCACTAAACACGTGGCTGATCATACCCTGATCACGTGGCTGATCATGCACTGATCACGTTGTGGATCATGCAGTGATCACGTGGCTGATAATACAGTGATCACGTGGCTGATCATGCACTGATCACGTGGATGATCATACAATGATCACATGACTGAACATGCACTGATCACGAGCCTGACATGCACTGATACGTGGCTAATCATGCACTAATCACGTTGCTTACCATGCACTGATCAGCTGGCTATCATGCACTGATCACGTGGCTGATCCTACACTGTTCACGTGACTGGGCAGGCACTGATCACGTGACCGATCATGCACTGATCACGTGGCTATCATGCACTGATTACTTGTCTATCATGCACTGATCACGTGACTGCGCATGTACTGAACACGTACCTGTTCATGCACTGTTTACGTGGAAATCATGCACTGATCACGTGGCTGATCATGCATTGATCACGTAACTGATTATGCACTGATGGCGTAGCTGTCATGCACTGATCACATGACTGCGCATGCTATGATCACGTGACTGATCATGCTGTGATCACGTGCTTGATCATAACTGATCACATGGCTGATCATGCACTGTTCACGTGGCTGATCATACAATGATCACGTGACTGCACATGCACTGATCACGTGGCTATCATGCACTGATCACGTGTCTATCATGCACTGTTCACTTGACTGCGCATTAACTGAACACGTACCTTTTCATGCACTGTTTACGTTGCTATCATGCACTGATCACGTGGCTGATCATGCATTGATCACGTGACTAATTATGCACTGATTGCGTAGCTGTCATGCACTGATCACATGACTGCACATGCACTGATCACGTGACTAATCATGCACTGATCACGTTCCGTACCATGCACTGATCACATGACAGCGCATGAAATGATCACGTGGATATATATACACTGATCAGGTGACAAATCATGCACTAATCACGTGACTGACATGCACTGATAAAGTGGCTATCATGAACTGATCACGTGACTGATCATACACTAGTCACGTGGCTATCATGCACTGATCACGTGGCTGATCATACACTGATCACGTGCATGATCATGCACTGATCAGGTGACTGATCATCCACTGATCACGTGCCTGATCATGCACTGATCACGTGGCTGAATATGCACTGATCACATGGCTATCATACACAGATCACATGACTAATCATGCTCTCTTCATGGCCTGATCATGCACTGATCACGTGGCTGATTATGCACTGATCCGAAGCTGATCATACACTGATCACGTGACAATGCATGCACTAATCACATGGCTTATGATGCACTGCTCACGTGGGTGATCGTGCACTAAACACGTGGCTGATCATACCCTGATCACGTGGCTGATCATGCACTGATCACGTTGTGGATCATGCAGTGATCACGTGGCTGATAATACAGTGATCACGTGGCTGATCATGCACTGATCACGTGGATGATCATACAATGATCACATGACTGAACATGCACTGATCACGAGCCTGACAATGCACTGATCACGTGGCTGATCATGCAATGATCAGAAGCTGATCATACACTGATCACATGACTCTGCATGCAATGATCACGTGGCTCATATTGCACTGATCACGTGGCTGATCATACACTGATCACGTGGCTGATCATGCAGTAATCACGGTGTGGATTATGCACTAATCACGTGGTTTGATCATACATGATCACGTGTGTATCATGCACTGATCATGTGAGTGTGCATTAACTAAACACGTACCTGTTCATCCACTGTTTACATGGCTATCATGCACTGATCACGTGGTGATCAGCATTGATCACGTAACTGTGCATGCACTGATCACTTGGCTGATCTTGCACTGTTCATGTGGCTGATCATGCACTGATCACGTGGTTGATATTCACTGATCACGTGGCTGATCATGAACTAATCACGAAGCTGATCATAACTGATCACGTGACTCTGCATGCACTGATAACGTGGCTGATCATACACTGATCACGAGACGGCACATGCACTGATCTCCTGGCAGATCATGCACTGATCATGAAGCTGATGATACACTGATCACGGGACTGTGCATGCACTGATCATGTGTTTGATCCTGCACTGATCACCTGGCTGATCACACACTGATATACTTGCTATCATACACTGATCACGTGAGTGATATGCCCTCTTCACGTGCCTGATAATAAACTGATCACGTGGCTGACCATGCACTGATCACGAAGCTGATATACACTGATCACCTGACTGTGCATGCACTGAAAACATGGCTGAACATGCAATGATCACATGGAGATCATCACTGACACGTGCTGATCATTCAGTCTTCACTTGTCTGATCATGCACTGATCACGTGGCTGACCATGCACTGATCACGAAGCTGATCATACACTGACCACCTGACTGTGCATGCACTGATCACGTGGTCTGAACATCAATGATCACGTGGCTGATCATGCACTGATCATGAACCTGATCAATACACTGATCACATGACTCTGCATGCAATGATCACGTGGCTCATATTGCACTGATCACGTGGCTGATCATACACGATCACGTGCTGATCATGCAGTATCCGGTGGCTGATTATGCACTAATCACGTGGTTGATCATACACTGATCACGTGTGTATCATGCACTGATCATGTGAGTGTTCATTAACTGAACACGTACCTGTTCATCCATGTTACATGGCTATCATGCACTGATCACGTGGCTGATCAAGCATTGATCACGTAATGTGCATGCACTGATCACTTGGCTGATCTTGCACTGTTCATGTGGCTGATCATGCACTGTCACGTGGTTGATCATTCACTGATCACATGGCTGATCATGAACTAATCACGAAGCTGATCATACACTGATCACGTGATCTGCATGCACTGATAACGTGCCTGATCATCACTGATCATGAGACGGCACATGCACTGATCTCCTGGCAGATCATGCACTGATCATGGAAGCTGATCATACACTGATACGGGACTGTGCAATGCACTGATCATGTGGTTGATCCTGCACTGATCACCTGGCTGATCACGCACTGATATACTTGCTATCATACACTGATCACGTGAGTGATCATGCCCTCTTCACGTGCCTGATAATGAACTGATCACGTGGCTGACCATGCACTGATCACGAAGCTGATGATACACTGATCACCTGACTGTTCATGCACTGAAAACATGGCTGAACATGCAATGATCACATGGGAGATCATGCACTGATCACGTGGCTGATCATTCAGTCTTCACTTGTCTGATCATGCACTGATCACGTGGCTGACCATGCACTGATCATGAAGCTGATCATACACTGATCACCTGACTGTGCATGCACTGATCACGTGGCTGAACATCAATGATCACGTGGCTGATCATGCACTGATCACGAAGTTGATCATACACTGATTACGTGACTGTGCATGCACTGATCACGTGCCTGATCATGCACTAATCACGTGGCTGATCATGCACTGATAACGTGGGTGATCATGCACTCTTCACTTGCCAGATCATGCATTGATAACGTGGCTGATAATGCACTGAAGACGAAGCTGATCATACACTGATCATGGGACAATGCATGCACTGATCACGTGGCTGATCATGCACTGATCACGTGGGTGATCATGCTCTGATCATGTGGCTGATCATACACTGATCACGTGACTGATTAGGCACTAATCACGTTGCGGATCATGCACTGATCACGCAGCTGATCATACACTGATCATGAGGCTGTTCATGCACTCATCACGTGTCTGATCATACACTGATCACATTACTGAAAATGCACTGATCACGTGACTTATCATGCACTGATCACGTGGCTCATCATGCACTTATCACGAAGCTGATCATACACTGATTACGTGACTGTGCATGCACTGATCACTTGGCTGATCTTGCACTGTTCATGGGGCTGATCATGCACTGATCACGTGGTTGATCATACACTGATCACGTGGCTGTTCATGAACTAATCACGAAGCTGATCATACACTGATCAGGTGACTGTGCATGCACTGATCACGTGCCTGATCATACACTGATCACGAGACTGCATATGCACTGATCACGTGGCTGATCATGACTTGATCACGAAGCTCATCATACACTGATCACGTGACTGTGGATGCACTGATCTCGTGGCTGAACATGCGAAGATCACGTGGCTGATCATGCACTGATCACGTGTCTGTTGAGGCACTGATCACGTGGGAGATCATGCACTGATCACGTGGCTGATCATGCACTCTTCACGTGCCTGATCATGCACTGATCACGTGGCTGACCATGCACTGATCACGAAGCTGATCATACACTGATCTCGTGTCTGTGCATGCACTGATCCCATGCTGAACATGCAATGATCACGTGGCTGATCATGCACTGATCACGAAGCTGATCATACAATGGTCACGTGACTGTGCATGCACTGATCTCGTGGCTGATCATACAGTGATCACGTGGCTGATCATGCACTGATTACATGGCTGATCATGCACTGATCACGTAGCTATCATTCACTTATAACATGGCTATCATGCACTGATCACGTGGCTGATCATACACTGATCATGAGCTGTTCATTCACTCATCACGTGTCTGATCATACACTGATCACATTACTGATAATGCACTGAACACGTGCCTGATCATTCACTGATCACGTGGCTCATCATGCACTGATCACGAAGCTGATCATACACTGATTACGTGACTGTGCATGCACTGATCACTTGGCTGATCTTGCACTGTTCATGTGGCTGATCATGCACTGATCACGTGGTTGATCATACACTGATCACGTGGCTGATCATGAACTAATCACGAAGCTGATCATACATTGACCACGTGACTGTGCATGCACTGATCACGTGGCTGAACATGCAATGATCACGTGGGAGATCATGCAATGATCACGTGGCTGATCATTCACTCTTCACTTGTCTGATCATGCAGTGATCACGTGGCTGATCATGCACTGATCACGAAGCTGATCATACACTGATCACGTTACTGTGCATGCAGGATCACCTGGCTGATCATGCACTGATCACCTGGCTGATCATGCACTGATCACCTGGCTGATCATGCACTGATAACTTTGCTATCATACATTTATTACGTGACTGATCATGCGCACTTGACGTGCCTGATCATGCACTGATCACATGACTGATCATGCACTCTCACCTGCCTGATCATGCACTGATCACGTGGCTGATCATGCACTGATCACGAAGCTGATCATACACTTGTCACGTGACTGCGCATGCACTTTTCACGTGGCTCATCATACAGTGATCACGTGGCTGATCCTGCACTGATCACGTAGTTATCATGCACTGATCACATGGCTATCATGCACTGATCCCATGGCTCATCATGCATTGATCACGTGACTGATCATGCAGGGTCACGTGGATATCATTCACTGATCACGTGGCTGATCATACACTGATCACGTGCCTGATCATGCACTGATCACGTGGCTGATCATGAACTGATCACGAGCTGATATACACTAATTTTGTGACTATGCATTGCACTGATTCACATGGCTGATCATGCACTGATCACGTGGCTGATCATGCACTCTTCACTTGCCAGATCATGCATTCATAACGTGGCTGACCATGCACTGATCATGTGGCTGATAATGCACTGAAGACGAAGCTGATCATACAGTGATCAGGGGACAATGCATGCACTGATCACGTGGCTGATCATGCACTGATCACGTGGCTGATGATGCTCTGATCACGTGGCTTGATTCATACACTGATCACGAAGCTGATCATACTCTGATCACATGAGTGTGCATGCACTGATCACGTGGGTGATCATGAACTGATCACGTGGCTTATCATACACTGCTCACGTGGCCGCTGATCATGCACTAATTATGTTGTGGATTGATGCACTGATCACGTGGCTGATCATACACTGATCACGTGGGTTGATCATGAACTGATCACGTGGCTGATCATACACTGATCACAATGGAATGATCATGCACTTATCACGTTGTTGATCATGCACTGATCACGTGGCTGATCATACACTGATCACGTGGCTGATCTTGCACTTATCACGTGGCTGATCATACAGTGATTACATGAATGATCATGCACTAATTACGTTGTAGATTATGCACTGAATCACATGACTGTTGCATGTATGATCACGTGCTGATCATGCAATGAACACGTGGCTGATTATACACTGATCACATTAGTGATCATGCACTGTTTCACATGCCTGAAACATTCACTGATCACGTGGGCTGATCATGCACTGATCATGAAGCTTGATCATACCCTGATCACATAAACTGTGCATGCACTGATCACGTGGCTGATCATCCACTGATAAGGGGCTGATCATACACTTGATCACGTGGCTGAACATACTCTGATCACGTGGCTGATCAGGCACTGATCACGTGGCTGATCATAACTGCTGAAACACGAAGCTGAAAATACACTGATCACGTGACTGCATGCACTGATCACATGGCTATCATGCACTGATCAGGTGTCTATCATGGCACTGATTCACGTGACTGCGCATTATCTGAACACATACCTGTTCATGCACTGTTACGTGGCTATCATGCACTGATCACGTAGCTGATCATGCATGATCACGTTGCGTATCATGCACTGATCACATGACGGCACATGAACTAATCACGTGGATATTATACACTGATCAGGTGACATATCATGCACTACTCACGTGACTGATCATGCACTGATCACGTGGCTATCATGCACTGATCACGTGACTGATCATGCACTAGACATGTCGCTATCATGCACTGATCACGTGGCTGTTCATACAGAGATCACGTGACTGATCATGCACTGATCACGTGCCTGATCATACTCCAATCACGTGAGTGTGCATGCACTGATCACGTGGCTGATCATGCACTAATCACGTTGTGGATGATGCACTGATCACGTGGCTGATCATACACTGATCACATGACTGATCATGAACTAATCACGTTGTGGATCATGCACTGATCACGTGGCTGTTCTTGCACTTATCACGTGGCTGATCATACAGTGATTACATGACTGATCATGCACTAATCACGTTGTGGATCATGCACTGATCACATGAATGTGCATGCATTGATCATGTGGCTGATCATGCACTGATCACGTGGCTGATCATGCACTGATCACGAAGCTGATCATACACTGATCACAGGACTGTGCATGCACTGATCATGTGGCTGATCATGCACTGATCATGTGGCTGATGATACACTGATCACGTGGCTGATCAGGCACTGATCACGTGGCTGATCGTACTCTGAACACGAAGCTGAAAATACACTGATCACGAGGACTGCATGCACTGATCACTTGACTGCGCATGCACTGATCACGTGGATGATAATACGCTGATCACTTGACTGCCTATGCACTAAAAAAATGGCTGATCATGCACTGATCACATGACTGATCATGCACTGATCACGTGACTGATCATGCATAGATCACGTGACTATCATGCACTGATCACTTGATTGTGCATGCAATAATCACGTGGATGATCACGCATTTATCACGTGTCCTGATTCATGCACTAATCACATGGCGGAACATGAACTGATCACGTGACATAGCATGGCAGTGATCTCGTGTCTGAATGGTGCTGATCATTTGACTAATCAGAATTGATCACGTGGCTATAATGCACTGATCACGTGACTGCACATGCAGTTTTCACGTAATTTTAGACAATGATCACGTGGCTATCATGCAGCTGATCACGTGTCTACCATGCACTGAACACGTGGCTGATCAAAACACTGATCACGTGGCTGATCATTGCACTGATCACGTTGGGGATCATGCACTGATCATGTGGATGATCAGTGACACTGATGACGTTACTGATCAGGCACTGATGACCGTTACTGATCAGGCACTGATCACGTGGGCTATTATGCACTGATCACGGGACTGCACATGCAGTGTTCACGTAATTGTAGACAATGATCACGTGGCTGATCTGCACTGATCACGTGGCTGATAATGCACTGGATCACTTGACTGATCATGCACTGATCACGTGTCAGATCATGCACTACTCACCTGACTGATCATGGACTGATCACGTGACTGATCATGCACTGATCATGAGCCTGATCATGCACTGATCACGGGCCTGTTCATGCACTGATCACGTGGCTGATCCTGCACTGATCACGAGGCTGATCATACACTGATCACGTGACTGTGCATGCAATGATCACTTGGCTGATCATGTACTGCTCACGTGGCTGATCATGCACTAATCACGTTGTGGATGATGCACTGATCACGTGGCTGATCATACCACTGATCACATGGGTGATCATGAACTGATCACGTGGCTGATCATACACTGGTCACATGAATGATCATGCACTATCACGTTGTGGATCATGCACTGATCACGTGGCTGATCAGGCACTGATCACGTGGCTGATCATACTCTGAACACGAAGCTGAAAATACACTGATCACGTGACTGCATGCACTGATCACATGCTATCATGCACTGATCAGGTGTCTATCATGCACTGATTCACAGTGACTGCGCATTATCTGAACACATACCTGTTCATGCACTGTTTACGTGGCTATCATGCACTGATCACGTAAGCTGATCATGCACTGATCACGTTGCATATCATGCACTGATCACATGGACGGCACATGAACTAATCACGTGGATATTATACACTGATCAGGTGACATATCATGCACTACTCACGTGACTGATCATGCACTGATCACGTGGCTATCATGCACTGATCCACGTGACTGATCATGCACTAGACACGTCGCTATCATGCACTGATCACGTGGCTGTTCATACAGTGATCACGTGACTGATCATGCACTGATCACGTGCCTGATCATACTCCAATCACGTGAGTGTGCATGCACTGATCACGTGGCTGATCATGCACTAATCACGTTGTGGATGATGCACTGATCACGTGGCTGATCATACACTGATCACATGACTGATCATGAACTAATCACGTTGTGGATCATGCACTGATCACGTGGCTGTTCTTGCACTTATCACGTGGCTGATCATACAGTGATTACATGACTGATCATGCACTAATCACGTTGTGGATCATGCACTGATCACATGAATGTGCATGCATTGATCATGTGGCTGATCATGCACTGATCACGTGGCTGATCATGCACTGATCACGAAGCTGATCATACACTGATCACAGGACTGTGCATGCACTGATCATGTGGCTGATCATGCACTGATCATGTGGCTGATGATACACTGATCACGTGGCTGATCAGGCACTGATCACGTGGCTGATCGTACTCTGAACACGAAGCTGAAAATACACCTGATCACGAGACTGCATGCACTGATCACTTGACTGCGCATGCACTGATCACGTGGATGATAATACGCTGATCACTTGACTGCCTATGCACTAAAAAAATGGCTGATCATGCACTGATCACATGACTGATCATGCACTGATCACGTGACTGATCATGCATAGATCACGTGACTATCATGCACTGATCACTTGATTGTGCATGCAATAATCACGTGGATGATCACGCATTTATCACGTGCCTGATCATGCACTAATCACATGGCGGAACATGAACTGATCACGTGACATAGCATGCAGTGATCTCGTGTCTGAATGGTGCTGATCATTTGACTAATCAAGAATTGATCACGTGGCTATATGCACTGATCACGTGACTGCACATGCAGTTTTCACGTAATTGTAGACAATGATCACGTGGCTATCATGCACTGATCACGTGTCTACCCATGCCACTGAACACGTGGCTGATCAAACACTGATCACGTGGCTGATCATGCACTGATCACGTTGGGGATCATGCACTGATCATGTGGATGATCATACACTGATGACGTTACTGATCAGGCACTGATGACGTTACTGATCAGGCACTGATCACGTGGCTATTATGCACTGATCACGGGACTGCACATGCAGTGTTCACGTAATTGTAGACAATGATCACGTGGCTATCATGCACTGATCACGTGTCTATCATGCACTGAACACGTGGCTGATCAAACACTGATCACGTGGCTGATCATGCACTGATCACGTTGCTGAACATGCACTAATCACTTTGTGGATCATGCACTGATACGTGGCTGATCATACACTGATCACATGACTGATCATGAACTAATCACGTTGTGGATCATGCACTGATCACGTGGCTGTTCTTGCACTTATCATGTGGCTGATCATACAGTGATTACATGACTGATCATGCACTGATCACGTTGTGGATCATGCACTGATCACATGAATGTGCATGCATTGATCATGTGGCTGATCATGCACTGATCACGTGGCTGATCATGCACTGATGACGAAGCTGATCATACACTGATCACAGGACTGTTCATGCACTGATCATGTGGCTGATCATGCACTGATCATGTGGCTGATGATACACTGATCACGTGGCTGATCAGGCACTGATCACGTGGCTGATATTGCACTTATCACGTGGCTGATCATACAGTGATTACAGATCATGCCCTGATCCCGTGGCTGATCATGCACTGATCACGTGGCTGATCATGCACTAATCACGTTGTGGATGATGCACTGATCACGTGGCTGTTCTTGCACTTATCACGTGGCTGATCATACAGTGATTACATGACTGATCATGCACTAATCACGTTATGGTTCATGCACTGATCACATGAATGTGCATGCATTGATCATGTGGCTGATCATGCACTGATCACGTGGCTGATCATGCACTGATGACGAAGCTGATCATACACTGATCACAGGACTGTGCATGCACTGATCATGTGGCTGATCATGCACTGATCATGTGGCTGATGATACCCTGATTACGTGGCTGATCAGGCACTGATCACGTGGCTGATATTGCACTTATCACGTGGCTGATCATACAGTGATTACATATCATGCCCTGATCCCTGGCTGATCATGCACTGATCACGTGGCTGATCATGCACTAATCACTTTGTGGATCATGCACTGATACATGGCTGATCATACACTGATCACATGACTGATCATGAACTAATCACGTTGTGGATCATGCACTGATCACGTGGCTGTTCTTGCACTTATCTGTGGCTGATCATACAGTGATTACATGACTGATCATGCACTAATCACGTTGTGGATCATGCACTGATCACATGAATGTGCATGCATTGATCATGTGGCTGATCATGCACTGATCACGTGGCTGATCATGCACTGATCATGAAGCTGATATTACACTGATCACAGGACTGTGCATGCACTGATCATGTGGCTGATCATGCACTGATCATGTGGCTGATGATACACTGATCACGTGGCTGATCGTACTCTGAACACGAAGCTGAAAATACACTGATCACGAGACTGCATGCACTGATCACTTGACTGCGCATGCACTGATCACGTGGATGATAATACGCTGATCACTTGACTGCTTATGCACTAAAAAAATGGCTGATCATGCACTGATCACATGACTGATCATGCACTGATCACGTGACTGATCATGCATAGATCACGTGACTATCATGCACTGATCACTTGATTGTGCATGCAATAATCACGTGGATGATCACGCATTTATCACGTGGTTGATCATGCACTAATCACATGGCGGAACATGAACTGATCACGTGACTTAGCATGCAGTGATCTCGTGTCTGAATGGTGCTGATCATGTGACTAATCAAGAACTGATCACGTGGCTATAATGCACTGATCACGTGACTGCGCATGCACTGATCATGTGGATGATCATACACTGATGACGTTACTGATCAGGCACTGATCACGTGACTGATCATTCACTGATCACGTGGCTAATATGCACTGATCAACGGGACTGCACATGCAGTGTTCATGTAATTGTAGACAATGATCACGTGGCTATCATGCACTGATCACGTGTCTATCATGCACTGAACACGTGGCTGATCCAACACTGATCACGTGGCTGATCATGCACTGATCACGTGGCTGATCATGCACTATTCACTTTGTGTATCATGCACTGATACGTGGCGGATCATACACTGATCACATGACTGATCATGCACTGATCACGTGCCTGATAATGCACTGATCACGTGCCTGATCATGCACTGATCACGTTACAGATCATGCCACTCATCACGTGGCTGATCATAACAATGATCACGTGGCTGATCATGCACTGATCACATGTATGATCGTACACTGATCACTTGGCTGATCATGCACAAATCCCATTGCATATCATGCTCTGATCAGGTTGCTATCATGTACTGATCACATGGCTGATCGTACAGTGCAGTAATCACATGGCGGAACATGAACTGATCACGTGACTTAGCATGCAGTGATCTCGTGTCTGAATGGTGCTGCTCATGTGACTAATCAAGAACTGATCACGTGGCTATAATGCACTGATCACATGACTGTGCATGCACTGATCACGTGGATGATCATACAGTGATGACGTTACTGATCAGGCACTGATCACGTGACTGATCATTCACTGATCACGTGGCTATCATGCACTGATCACGGGACTGCACATGCAGTGTTCATGTAATTGTAGACAATGATCACGTGGCTATCATGCACTGATCACGTGTCTATCATGCACTGACACGTGGCTGATCATACACTGATCACGTGACTGCCATGCATGAATTACATGACTGCACATTCACTGATCACGTAATTGAAGGCAATGATAACGTGGCTGTCATGCACTGATCACGTGGCTGATCATGCCAGGTCATGTTAGACTGAGCATGATTGTCATTAATCATTGATCGTAGGCTATCTGCAGCATTGATCATTTGTCTTTCATGCACTGAACACATGGCTGATCAGACAATGATCACGTGACTGCACAGGCACTGATCACGTGGCTGATCATACAGTGATCACGTGGCTGATCATGCACTGATTATGCAGCTGATCAAGCACTGATCACGTAGCTATCATGCACTGATCACATGGCTATCATGCACTGATCCCAAGGCTGATCATGCACTGGTCACGTGACTGATCATGTACTGATCACACGCCTGATCATGCACTTATCACGTGACTGATCATGGCACTGATCACGTGGCTGATCATGCACTGATCACGAAGCTGATCATACTCTGATCACGTGAGTGTGCATGCACTGATCACATGGCTGATCATGCACTGATCACATGGCTGATCATACACTGCTCACGTGACTGATCATGCACTAATCACGTGTGGATGATGCACTGATCACGTGGCTGATCATACACTGATCACTTGGGTGATCATGAACTGATCACGGGGCTTATCATACACTGATACATGAATGATCATGCACTAATCACGTTGTGGATGATGCACTGATCACGTGGCTGATCAGGCACTGTTCACGTGCTGATCATACTCTGAACACGAAGCTGAAAATACAGTGATCACGTGACTGCATGCACTGATCACGTGGCTATCATGCACTGATCACGTGACTGATCATGCACTAGACACGTCGCTATCATGCACTGATCACGTGGCTGTTCATACAGTGATCACGTGACTGATCATGCACTTATCACGTGCCTGATCATGCACTGAACACGTGACTTAGCATGCAGTGATCTCATGTCTGAATGGTGCTGATCATATGACTAATCAAGAACTGATCACGTGGCTGTAATGCACTGATCACGTGACTGCCCATGCGAATCACGTGACTGAACATACACTGATCACGTAATTGAAGGCAATGATACCGTGGCTGTCATGCACTGATCAGGTGGCTGATCATGCACTGCTCATGTGACTGAGCATGCACTGATCACGCAGCTATCAGGCATTGATCACTTGTCTTTCATGCACTGAACACATGGCTGATCAGACAATGATCACGTGACTGCACAGGCACTGATCACGGTGGCTGATCATACAGTGATCACGTGGCTGATCATGCACTGATTATGCAGCTGATCAAGCACTGATCACGTAGCTATCATGCACTGATCACATGGCTATCATGCACTGATCCCATGGCTGATCATGCACTGGTCACGTGACTGATCATGTACTGATCACACGCCTGATTCATGCACTTATCACGTGACTGATCATGCACTGATCACGTGGCTGATCATGCACTGATCACGAAGCTGATCATACTCTGATCACGTGAGTGTGCATGCACTGATCACGTGGCTGATCATGCACTGATCACATGGCTGATCATACACTGCTCACGTGACTGATCATGCACTAATCACGTTGTGGATGATGCACTGATCACGTGGCTGATCATACACTGATCACTTGGGTGATCATGAACTGATCACGGGGCTTATCATACACTGATCACATGAATGATCATGCACTAATCACGTTGTGGATGATGCACTGATCACGTGGCTGATCAGGCACTGTTCACGTGGCTGATCATACTCTGAACACGAAGCTGAAAATACAGTGATCACGTGACTGCATGCACTGATCACGTGGCTATCATGCACTGATCACGTGACTGATAATGCACTAGACACGTCGCTATCATGCACTGATCACGTGGCTGTTCATACAGTGATCACGTGACTGATCATGCACTGATCACGTGCCTGATCATGACTGATCACGTGACTTAGCATGCAGTGATTCTCATGTCTGAATGGTGCTGATCATATGATCTAATCAAGAACTGATCACGTGGCTGTAATGCACTGATCACGTGACTGCCCATGCACGAATCACGTGACTGCACATACACTGATCACGTAATTGAAGGCAATGATACCGTGGCTGTCATGCACTGATCAGGTGGCTGATCATGCACTGCTCATGTGACTGAGCATGCACTGATCACGTAGCTATCAGGCATTGATCACTTGTCTTTCATGCACTGAACACATGGCTGATCAGACAATGATCACGTGACTGCACAGGCACTGATCACGTGGCTGATCATACAGTGATCACGTGGCTGATCATGCACTGATTATGCAGCTGATCAAGCACTGATCACGTAGCTATCATGCCACTGATCCCATGGCATCATGCACTGATCCCATGGCTGATCATGCACTGGTCACGTGACTGATCATGTACTGATCACACGCCTGATCATGCACTTATCACGTGACTGATCATGCACTGATCACGTGGCTGATCATGCACTGATCACGAAGCTGATCATACTCTGATCACGTGAGTGTGCATGCACTGATCACGTGGCTGATCATGCACTGATCACATGGCTGATCATACACTGCTCACGTGACTGATCATGCACTAATCACGTTGTGGATGATGCACTGATCACGTGGCTGATCATTACACTGATCACTTGGGTGATCATGAACTGATCACGGGGCTTACCATACACTGATCACATGAATGATCATGCACTAATCACGTTGTGGATGATGCACTGATCACGTGGCTGATCAGGCACTGTTCACGTGGCTGATCATACTCTGAACACGAAGCTGAAAATACAGTGATCACATGACTGCATGCACTGATCACGTGGCTATCATGCACTGATCACGTGACTGATCATGCACTAGACACGTCGCTATCATGCACTGATCACGTGGCTGTTCATACAGTGATCACGTGAACTGATCATGCACTTATCACGTGCCTGATCATGACTGATCACGTGACTTAGCATGCAGTGATCTCATGTCTGAATGGTGCTGATCATATGACTAATCAAGAACTGATCACGTGGCTGTAATGCACTGATCACGTGACTGCCCATGCACGAATCACGTGACTGCACATACACTGATCACGTAATTGAAGGCAATGATACCGTGGCTGTCATGCACTGATCAGATGGCTGATCATGCACTGCTCATGTGACTGAGCATGCACTGATCACGCAGCTATCAGGCATTGATCACTTGTCTTTCATGCACTGAACACATGGCTGATCAGACAATGATCACGTGACTGCACAGGCACTGATCCCGTGGCTGATCAAGCACTGATCACGTAGCTATCATGCACTGATCACATGGCTATCATGCACTGATCCCATGGCGGATCATGCACTGGTCACGTGACTGATCATTGCACTGATCACACGCCTGATCATGCACTTATCACGTGACTGATCATGCACTGATCTCGTGACTGATCATGCACTGATCACGTGGCTGATCATGCACTGATCACGAAGCTGATCATACACTGATCACTTGACTGTGCATGCACTGATCACATGGCTGATCATGCACTGATCACGAAGCTGATCATACACTAATCACGTGACTGTGCATGCACTGATCACAAGGCTGATCATGCACTGATCACTTGGCTGATCATGCGCTGATCACGTGGCTAATCATGCACTGATCACATGACGGCCCATGAACTGATCACGTGGATATTATACACTGATCACCTGACTGATCATGCACTAGTCACGTGGCTATCATGCGCTGATGACGTGGCTGATCATTAACTGATCACCTGGCTGATCATGCACTAATCACTTTGTGTATCATGCACTGATTACGTGGCGGATCATACACTGATCACATGACTGATCATGCACTGATCACGTGGCTGATCATGCACTCATCACGAAGCTGATCATCCAGTGATCACTTGAACTCTGCATGCACTGATCACGTGGCTGAGCATGCACTGATCACGTGGCTGATGATACACTGATCACATTACTGATCATGCACGTTTCACGTGCCTGATCTTTCACTGATCACGTGGCTGATCATGCAATGATCACGTGGCTGATCATGCAATGATCACGTGGCTGATCATACACTTATCACATTACTGATCATGCACGTTTCACGTGCCTGATCATTCACTGATCACGTGGCTGATCATGCACTGATCACGAAGCAGATCATACACTGATCACATGACTGTGCATGCACTGATCACTTGACTGATCATGCACTGATCACGTGGCTTATCATACACTGATCACGTGGCTGATAATACTCTGATCACGTGGCTGATCAGGCACTGATCACGTGGCTGATCATACTCTGAACACGAAGCTGAAAATATACTGATCACGTGACTGTATGCACTGATCACGTGTTTATCATGCACTGAACACGTGACTGCACATGAACTGAACACTTACCTGTTCATGCACTGATTACGTGGCTATCACGCTCTGATCACATGGCTGATTATGCATTGATCACGTGACTGATTATGCACTGATTACGCGCGTAGCTGTCATGCACTGATCACATGACTGCGCATGCCATGATCACGTAACTGATCTTTCACTGATCACATGACAGCTCATGAACTGATCACGTGGATATTGTACACTGATCCAGTGACAGATCATGCACTAATCACGTGACTGATTTCACTGATCACGTGGCTATCATGCACTGATCACATGACTGATCAAGCACTACTCACGTGGCTATCATGCACTGATCACGTGGCTGATCATACACTGATCACGTTGCTGAACATGCACTGATTCACGTGACTTAGCATGCAGTGATCTCGTGTCTGAATGGTGCTGATCATGTGCTTATCAAGAACTGATCCCATGGCTGATCATGCACTGGTCCACGTGACTTATCATGCAACTGATCACACACCTGATCATGCACTTATCACGTGGACTGATCAGACACGGATCTCGTGACTGATCATGCACTGATCAGTGGCTGATCATGCACTGATCACGAAGATGATCATACACTGATCACTTGACTGTGCATGCACTGATAACATGGCTGATCAATGCACTGATCACGTGGCTGATCATGCACTGATCACGTGGCTGATCATGCACTGATCACGAAGCTGATCATACACTAATCACGTGACTGTGCATGCACTGATCAGAAGGCTGATCATGCACTGATCACGTGGCTCCTCATGTGCTGATCACGGTGGCTGATCATGGCGCTGATCACGTGGCTAATCATGCACTAATCACGTGACTGTGCGTGCATTATCATACAAGGC
>NW_020191379.1:0-25913 GCF_002263795.3 Bos taurus
AGTGCATGACAGCCACGTGATCAGTGCATGATCAGTCACGTGATCATGGCATGCGCAGTCATGTGATCAGTGCATGATAGCTACGCGATCAGTGCATAATCAGTCACGTGATCAGTGCATGATTAACCACGTGATCAGTGCATGATAGCCACGTGATCAGTGCATGATCAGTCACATGATCATGGCATGTGCATTCTTGTGATCAGTGCACTATAGCTAAGCGATCAGTGCATAATCAGTCATATGATCACTGCATGATCAGCCACGTGATCAGTGCATGATCAGTCACGTGATCAGTGTATGATCAGCTTCGTGATCAGTGCATGCACAGTCACGTGATCAGTGTATGATCAGCTTCTTGATCAGTGCATGATTAGCCACGTGTTCAGTGCATGATCAGTCACGTGATCAGTGTGTGATAGTCCAGTTATCAGTGCATGATCAGCCTCGTGATCAGTGCATGATCAGCCAAGTGATCAGTGCATGCGTAGTCACGTGATCAGTGTATGATCAGCCAAATGATCAGTGCATGATCATGTACGTGATCAGTGCATGATCAGACACCTGATCAGTGCATGATAAGTCATGTGATCAGTTTATGATCAGCCACGTGATCAGTGCATGATCAGCCACGTGATTAGTGTATGATCAGCCACATGATCAGTGTATGATCAGCCACGAGATCAGTGCATGAGCAGCCAGGTGATCAGTGCCTGCACAGTCCCGTGATCAGTGTATGATCAGCCACGTGATCAGTGCATGAACAGCCACGTGATCATTGTATGATCAGCCACGTGATCAGTGCATGATCCACAACGTGTTTAGTGCATTATCAGTCATGTGAGCAGTGTATGATCAGCCACTTGATCAGTGCATGATCTCCCACGTGATTAATGCATGATCAGCCACATGATCAGTGCAGGCACAGTCACGTGATCAGTGTATGATTAGCTTCGTGATCATTGCATGATCAGCCACGTGATCAGTGCATGATCAGGCCAGTGAAGAGTGCATGATCAGTCACGTGATCAGTGTATGATAGCCAGGCTATCATTGCATGAAAAGCCACGTGATCTGTGCATGATCAGCCACGTGATCAGTGCATGCACAGTCACGTGATCAGTGCATGATAGCTACGAGATCAGTGCATGATCAGACACGAAATCAGTGCATGGTCAGCCACGTGATCACTGTATGATCAGCCACGTGATCAGTGCATGTGCAGTCACGTGATCAGTGTATGACCAGCCACGTGTTCAGTGCATGATAGCCAAGTGATCAATGCATGATAGCTACGTGATCAGTGCATGCTCAGTCACATGAGGAGTGCATGATTCCCACGTGATCATTGCCTACATGTACGTGATCAGTTCATGTGCATCCCGTGTTCAGGGCATGATAGGAACGTGATCATGCATGATAGCCAAATGATCAGTGCATGACAATCACGTCTCAGTGCATGATCTGAACGTGATCACTGTATGATCCATCCTCGGATCAGTGCATGCCCAATTCTCGAGATCAGTGCATGATAGCGACGTGATCACTGCATGATCATTCACGTATCAGTGCATGCAGCCACGTAATCAGTGCATGATAGCCACTTGATTACTGCATGATCAGTCACGTTATCAGTGTATGATCAGCCTCGTGATCAGGTGTATGATCATCCAAGTGCTCAGTGCATGATAGGCACGTGATCAGTGCATGAGAACCAACAGATCACTGCATGATCAGCCACGTGATCAGTGCATGCTAGCCAAGTGATCAGTGCATGATAGCCAGGTGATCAGTGCATGATAACCACGTGATCAGTGCATGATAGCCAACAGATGACTGCGATGATCAGCCAGCGTGATCAGTTCATGCTAGCACGTAATCAGTGCATGATAGCCACTTGATTAGTGCATGATCAGTCACGTTATCAGTGATGATCAGCCTCGTGATCAGTGTATGTATCATCCACGTGCTAAGTGCATGATAGGCACGTGATTAGTGCATGAGAGCAAAAGAATCACTGCATGATTCAAACGTGATCAGTGACATGATAGCCAAGGTGATCGAGTGGATGAATAGACACGTGAAAAGTGCAGATAACCAGCGTGATCAGTGCATGAATAAGTCACGTTGATCAGTGCATGATAGCCACTTCATTCAGTGTATGATCATCCAGGTGATCAGTGCATTGATAGGCCTGTGAAACAGTGCATGATAGCCAACAGATCACTGCATGATCAGCCACGTGATCAGTGCATGATAGCCAAGTGATCAGTGCATGATAGCCACGTGATCAGTGCATGATAGCCACGTGATCAGTGCCATGATCAGTCAGCGTGAACAGTGTATGATCAACCACGTGATCAATGCATGATAGCCACCAGATCAGTGCATGATCAGTCACGTGATCAGTGCATGATCTGTCACGTGTCCAGTGTATGATATCCACGTGATCAGTTCTTGCCCAGTCATGTGATCAGTTCATGATAGCTAAGTTATCAGTGCCTGATCAGCCACGGGCATCAGTGCAAGATCGCCAGGTGATCAGTGCCATGATTATTTAGGTGATCAATGTAAGATTAGGCCACATGATTAGTGCATGATAGCCACGTGATCAGTGCATGATCAGTTCACGTGATCAGTGCATGATCAGCCACGTGATCACTGCATGATAGCCACGTAATCTCTGTATGATCAGCCGCGTAATCAGTGCATGATAGCCACTTGACCAGTACATGATCAAGCCACCTGATCAGTGTATGATCTGCCACGTGATCAGTGCATGATAGCCAAGTGATCAATGCATGATAGTACGTGATCGGTGCATGCTCAGTCACATGATCAGTGCATGATCAGCCACGTGATCAGTGCATGCACAGTTACGTGATCAGTGTGTGATCAGCTTCGTGATCAGTGTATGATCAGCCACGTGATCAGTGCATGATCAGGCACGTGATCAGTGCTTGATCAGTCATGTGATCAGTGTATGGTCAGCGAGGTGATCAGTGCATGATCAGCCACGTGATCAGTGCATGAACAGGCACCTGAAGAGTACATGATCAGCCGCGTGATCAGTGCATGATCAGCAACGTGATCAGTGCATGCACAGTCACGTGATCAGTGCATGATCAGGCCAGTGAAGAGTGCACGATCAGTCACGTGATCAGTGTATGATAGCCAGGTTACCAGTGCATGATCAGCCAGGTGATCTGTGCATGATCAGCGAAGTGATCAGTGCATGCACAGTCCCTTGGTCAGTGTATGATCAGCTTTGTGATCAGTGCATGATCAGACACGTGATCAGTGCATGATCAGGCACGTGATCAGTCATGATCAGTCACATGATCAGTGTATGATCAGCCACGTGTTCAGTGCATGATAGCATCGTGATCAGTGCATGATCAGCCACGTGATCAGTGTATGATCAGCCACGTGATCAGTGCATGATCAGCCACGTGATCAGTGCATTATCAGCCAAATGATCAGTGCATGATCAGCCACGTGATCAGTGCATGCACAGTCATGTGATCAGTGTATGATCAGCCACGTGATCAGTGTATGATCAGCTTCGTGAACAGTGCATGAACAGGCACGTGATCAGTGCATTATCAGTAATTTGTTCAGTGTATTTCAGCCACGTGAACAGTGCATGAACAGCCACGTGATCATTGCATAATCCGCAACGTGATTAGTGCATGATCAGTCACGTGATCAGTGTATGATCAGCCACGTGATCAGTGTATGACCAGCTTCGTGATCAGTGCATGATCAGGCACGTGATCAATGCATCATCAGTAATTTGATCAGTGTATTTCAGCCACGTGATCAGTGCATGAACAGCCACGTGATCAGCGTATGATCAGCCACGTGATCATTGCATAATACGCAAAGTGATTAGTGCATGATCAGTCACGTGATCAGTGTATGATCAGCCACGTGATCAGTTCATGCTCTCCCACGTGATCAGTGCATGATCAACCACATGGTCAGTGCAGGCACAGTCACGTGATCAGTGTATGATCAGCTTCGTGATCATTGCATGATCAGCCACATGATCAGTGCATGATAAGGCCAGTGAAGAGTGCATGATCAGACACATAATCAGTGTATGATAGCCAGGTTATCATTGCATGAACAGCCACGTGATCAGTGCATGCACAGTCACGTGATCAGTGTATGATCAGCTTTGTGATCAGTGCATGATCAGCCAAGTGATCAGTGCATAATCAGACTCGTGATCAGTGCATGGTCAGTCACGTGATCAGTGTATGATCAGCCACGTGATCAGTGCATGATAGCCATGTGATCAGTGCATGATAGATATGAGATCAGTGCATGATCAGCCACGTAATCAGTGCATGATCAGCCACGTGATCACTGTATGATCAGTCACGTGATCAGTGCATGTGCAGTCACGTGATCAGTGTATGATCAGCCACGTAATCAGTGCATGATAGCCACTTGATTACTGCATGATCAGTCACGTTATCAGTGTATGATCAGCCTCGTGATCAGTGTATGATCATCCAAGTGCTCAGTGCATGATAGGCACGTGATCAGTGCATGAGAACCAACAGATCACTGCATGATCAGCCACGTGATCAGTGCATGCTAGCCAAGTGATCAGTGCATGATAGCCAGGTGATCAGTGCATGATAACCACGTGATCAGTGCATGATAGCGACGTGATCACTGCATGATCATTCACGTGATCAGTGATGCTAGCCACGTAATCAGTGCATGATAGCCACTTGATTACTGCATGATCAGTCACGTTATCAGTGTATGATCAGCCTCGTGATCAGTGTATGATCATCCAAGTGCTCAGTGCATGATAGGCACGTGATCAGTGCATGAGAACCAACAGATCACTGCATGATCAGCCACGTGATCAGTGCATGCTAGCCAAGTGATCAGTGCATGATAGCCAGGTGATCAGTGCATGATAACCACGTGATCAGTGCATGATAGCCAACAGATCACTGCATGATCAGCCAGGTGATCAGTTCATGCTAGCCACGTAATCAGTGCATGATAGCCACTTGATTAGTGCATGATCAGTCACGTTATCAGTGTATGATCAGCCTCGTGATCAGTGTATGATCATCCACGTGCTAAGTGCATGATAGGCACGTGATTAGTGCATGAGAGCCAACAGATCACTGCATGATCAGCCACGTGATCAGTGCATGATAGCCAAGTGATCAGTGCATGATAGACACGTGAAAAGTGCATGATAACCACGTGATCAGTGCATGAAAAGTCACGTGATCAGTGCATGATAGCCACTTCATCAGTGTATGATCATCCAGGTGATCAGTGCATGATAGGCCTGTGAACAGTGCATGATAGCCAACAGATCACTGCATGATCAGCCACGTGATCAGTGCATGATAGCCAAGTGATCAGTGCATGATAGCCACGTGATCAGTGCATGATAGCCACGTGATCAGTGCATGATCAGTCAGGTGAACAGTGTATGATCAACCACGTGATCAATGCATGATAGCCACCAGATCAGTGCATGATCAGTCACGTGATCAGTGCATGATCTGTCACGTGTCCAGTGTATGATATCCACGTGATCAGTTCTTGCCCAGTCATGTGATCAGTTCATGATAGCTAAGTTATCAGTGCCTGATCAGCCACGGGATCAGTGCAAGATCGCCAGGTGATCAGTGCATGATTATTTAGGTGATCAATGTAAGATTAGCCACATGATTAGTGCATGATAGCCACGTGATCAGTGCATGATCAGTCACGTGATCAGTGCATGATCAGCCACGTGATCACTGCATGATAGCCACGTAATCTCTGTATGATCAGCCGCGTAATCAGTGCATGATAGCCACTTGACCAGTACATGATCAGCCACCTGATCAGTGTATGATCTGCCACGTGATCAGTGCATGATAGCCAAGTGATCAATGCATGATAGTACGTGATCGGTGCATGCTCAGTCACATGATCAGTGCATGATCAGCCACGTGATCAGTGCATGCACAGTTACGTGATCAGTGTGTGATCAGCTTCGTGATCAGTGTATGATCAGCCACGTGATCAGTGCATGATCAGGCACGTGATCAGTGCTTGATCAGTCATGTGATCAGTGTATGGTCAGCGAGGTGATCAGTGCATGATCAGCCACGTGATCAGTGCATGAACAGGCACCTGAAGAGTACATGATCAGCCACGTGATCAGTGCATGATCAGCAACGTGATCAGTGCATGCACAGTCACGTGATCAGTGCATGATCAGGCCAGTGAAGAGTGCACGATCAGTCACGTGATCAGTGTATGATAGCCAGGTTACCAGTGCATGATCAGCCAGGTGATCTGTGCATGATCAGCGAAGTGATCAGTGCATGCACAGTCCCTTGGTCAGTGTATGATCAGCTTTGTGATCAGTGCATGATCAGACACGTGATCAGTGCATGATCAGGCACGTGATCAGTCATGATCAGTCACATGATCAGTGTATGATCAGCCACGTGTTCAGTGCATGATAGCATCGTGATCAGTGCATGATCAGCCACGTGATCAGTGTATGATCAGCCACGTGATCAGTGCATGATCAGCCACGTGATCAGTGCATTATCAGCCAAATGATCAGTGCATGATCAGCCACGTGATCAGTGCATGCACAGTCATGTGATCAGTGTATGATCAGCCACGTGATCAGTGTATGATCAGCTTCGTGAACAGTGCATGAACAGGCACGTGATCAGTGCATTATCAGTAATTTGTTCAGTGTATTTCAGCCACGTGAACAGTGCATGAACAGCCACGTGATCATTGCATAATCCGCAACGTGATTAGTGCATGATCAGTCACGTGATCAGTGTATGATCAGCCACGTGATCAGTGTATGACCAGCTTCGTGATCAGTGCATGATCAGGCACGTGATCAATGCATCATCAGTAATTTGATCAGTGTATTTCAGCCACGTGATCAGTGCATGAACAGCCACGTGATCAGCGTATGATCAGCCACGTGATCATTGCATAATACGCAAAGTGATTAGTGCATGATCAGTCACGTGATCAGTGTATGATCAGCCACGTGATCAGCTCATGCTCTCCCACGTGATCAGTGCATGATCAACCACATGGTCAGTGCAGGCACAGTCACGTGATCAGTGTATGATCAGCTTCGTGATCATTGCATGATCAGCCACATGATCAGTGCATGATAAGGCCAGTGAAGAGTGCATGATCAGACACATAATCAGTGTATGATAGCCAGGTTATCATTGCATGAACAGCCACGTGATCAGTGCATGCACAGTCACGTGATCAGTGTATGATCAGCTTTGTGATCAGTGCATGATCAGCCAAGTGATCAGTGCATAATCAGACTCGTGATCAGTGCATGGTCAGTCACGTGATCAGTGTATGATCAGCCACGTGATCAGTGCATGATAGCCATGTGATCAGTGCATGATAGATATGAGATCAGTGCATGATCAGCCACGTAATCAGTGCATGATCAGCCACGTGATCACTGTATGATCAGTCACGTGATCAGTGCATGTGCAGTCACGTGATCAGTGTATGATCAGCCACGTAATCAGTGCATGATAGCCACTTGATTACTGCATGATCAGTCACGTTATCAGTGTATGATCAGCCTCGTGATCAGTGTATGATCATCCAAGTGCTCAGTGCATGATAGGCACGTGATCAGTGCATGAGAACCAACAGATCACTGCATGATCAGCCACGTGATCAGTGCATGCTAGCCAAGTGATCAGTGCATGATAGCCAGGTGATCAGTGCATGATAACCACGTGATCAGTGCATGATAGCGACGTGATCACTGCATGATCATTCACGTGATCAGTGCATGCTAGCCACGTAATCAGTGCATGATAGCCACTTGATTACTGCATGATCAGTCACGTTATCAGTGTATGATCAGCCTCGTGATCAGTGTATGATCATCCAAGTGCTCAGTGCATGATAGGCACGTGATCAGTGCATGAGAACCAACAGATCACTGCATGATCAGCCACGTGATCAGTGCATGCTAGCCAAGTGATCAGTGCATGATAGCCAGGTGATCAGTGCATGATAACCACGTGATCAGTGCATGATAGCCAACAGATCACTGCATGATCAGCCAGGTGATCAGTTCATGCTAGCCACGTAATCAGTGCATGATAGCCACTTGATTAGTGCATGATCAGTCACGTTATCAGTGTATGATCAGCCTCGTGATCAGTGTATGATCATCCACGTGCTAAGTGCATGATAGGCACGTGATTAGTGCATGAGAGCCAACAGATCACTGCATGATCAGCCACGTGATCAGTGCATGATAGCCAAGTGATCAGTGCATGATAGACACGTGAAAAGTGCATGATAACCACGTGATCAGTGCATGAAAAGTCACGTGATCAGTGCATGATAGCCACTTCATCAGTGTATGATCATCCAGGTGATCAGTGCATGATAGGCCTGTGAACAGTGCATGATAGCCAACAGATCACTGCATGATCAGCCACGTGATCAGTGCATGATAGCCAAGTGATCAGTGCATGATAGCCACGTGATCAGTGCATGATAGCCACGTGATCAGTGCATGATCAGTCAGGTGAACAGTGTATGATCAACCACGTGATCAATGCATGATAGCCACCAGATCAGTGCATGATCAGTCACGTGATCAGTGCATGATCTGTCACGTGTCCAGTGTATGATATCCACGTGATCAGTTCTTGCCCAGTCATGTGATCAGTTCATGATAGCTAAGTTATCAGTGCCTGATCAGCCACGGGATCAGTGCAAGATCGCCAGGTGATCAGTGCATGATTATTTAGGTGATCAATGTAAGATTAGCCACATGATTAGTGCATGATAGCCACGTGATCAGTGCATGATCAGTCACGTGATCAGTGCATGATCAGCCACGTGATCACTGCATGATAGCCACGTAATCTCTGTATGATCAGCCGCGTAATCAGTGCATGATAGCCACTTGACCAGTACATGATCAGCCACCTGATCAGTGTATGATCTGCCACGTGATCAGTGCATGATAGCCAAGTGATCAATGCATGATAGTACGTGATCGGTGCATGCTCAGTCACATGATCAGTGCATGATCAGCCACGTGATCAGTGCATGCACAGTTACGTGATCAGTGTGTGATCAGCTTCGTGATCAGTGTATGATCAGCCACGTGATCAGTGCATGATCAGGCACGTGATCAGTGCTTGATCAGTCATGTGATCAGTGTATGGTCAGCGAGGTGATCAGTGCATGATCAGCCACGTGATCAGTGCATGAACAGGCACCTGAAGAGTACATGATCAGCCACGTGATCAGTGCATGATCAGCAACGTGATCAGTGCATGCACAGTCACGTGATCAGTGCATGATCAGGCCAGTGAAGAGTGCACGATCAGTCACGTGATCAGTGTATGATAGCCAGGTTACCAGTGCATGATCAGCCAGGTGATCTGTGCATGATCAGCGAAGTGATCAGTGCATGCACAGTCCCTTGGTCAGTGTATGATCAGCTTTGTGATCAGTGCATGATCAGACACGTGATCAGTGCATGATCAGGCACGTGATCAGTCATGATCAGTCACATGATCAGTGTATGATCAGCCACGTGTTCAGTGCATGATAGCATCGTGATCAGTGCATGACCAGCCACGTGATCAGTGCATGATCAGCCACGTGATCACTGTATGATCAGCCACGTGATCAGTGCATGTGCAGTCAGGTGATCAGTGCATGATCAGCCACGTGATCAGTGCATGATAGCCAAGTGATCAATGCATGGTAGCTATGTGATTGGTGCATGCTTAGTCACATGATCAGTGCATGATCAGCCACGTGATCAGTGCATGATAGCCAAGTGATCATTGCCTACAGTTCCATGATCACTGCATGCACAGTCACATTATCAGTGCATGATAGCCACGTGATCAGTGCATGATCAGGCACGTGATCAGTGTATGATCAGCCACGTGATCACTGCATGATAGCCAAGTGATCAATGCATGGTAGTACTTAATCGCTGCCTGCTCAGTCACATGATCAGTGCATGATCATCCACGTGATCAGTGCTTGATCAGTCATGTGATAAGTGTATGGTCAGCCACGTGATCAGTGCATGATCAGCCACGTGATCAGTGCATGAACAGGCACCTGAAAAGTACATGATCAGCCACGTGATCAGTGCATGATCAGCAAAGTGATCAGTGCATGATCAGGCACTCGATCAGTGCATGATCAGGCACGTGAAGGGTGCACGATCAGTCACGTGATCAGTGTATGATAGCCAGGTTACCAGTGCATGATCCGCCAGGTGATCTGTGCATGATCAGCCAAGTGATCAGTGCATGCACAGTCCCGTGGTCAGTGTATGATCAGCTTTGTGATCACTGCACGATCAGACACGTGATCAGTGCATGATAGGGCACGTGATCAGTCATGATCAGTTACATGATCAGTGTATGATCAGCCACGTGTTCAGTGCATGATAGCATCGTGATCTGTGCATGATCAGGCACGTGATCAGTCATGATCAGCCACATGATAAGTGTATGATCAGCCACGTGTTCAGTGCATGATAGCATCGTGATCAGTGCATGATCAGTCACGTAATCAGTGCATGATCAGCCACGGGAACAGTGCATGATATCCATGTGATCAGTGCATGATAGCTACGTGATCAGTGCATAATTAGCCACGTAATCAGTGCATGATAAGCACCGGCCAGTGCATGATCAGCAACGTGATTAGTCCATGATCAGCCACGTGATCAGTGCATGATCAGCCACGTGATCACTGTATGATCAGCCACGTGATCAGTGCATGTGCAGTCAGGTTAATAGTGTATGATCACCCACGTAATCAGTGCATGATAGCCAAGTGATCAATGCATGGTAGCTACGTGATTGGTGCATGCTCAGTCACATGATCAGTGCATGATCAGCCACGTGATCAGTGCATGATAGCCAAGTGATCATTGCCTACAGTTCCATGATCAGTGCATGCGCAGTCACATTATCAGTGCATGATAGCCACGTGATCAGTGCATGATCAGTCCCGTGATCAGTGCATGATCAGTCAGGTGATCAGTGTATGATCATCCACATAATCAGTGCATGGGCACTCACGTGATCAGTGCATGATTGCCACGTGATCAGTGCATGATCAGTCATGTATTCAGTGCATGATCTCTCACGTTATCAGTGTATGATCATCCATGTGACAAGTGCATTATCAGCCACGTGATCAGTGCTTGATAGCCACGTGATCAGTGCATGAACAGTAACGTTATCAGTATATGATCAGCCAAATGATCAGTGCATTATCAGGTACGTGATCAGTGCATGATCAGTCATGTGATCAGTGCATGATCAGGCACGTAAAGAGTGCATGATCAGTCACCTTATCAGTGTATGATAGCCAGGGTATCAGGGCATGATCAGCCACGTGATCAGTGCATGATCAGCCACGTAATGAGTGCATGCACAGTCACCTGATCATTGTATGCTCAGCTTCGTGATCAGTGCATGATCAGCCATGTGAATAGTGCATGATCAGCCACGTGATCAGTGCATGGTAGCCACATGATCAGTGCATGATCAGCCACGGAATCAGTGCATGATAGCCATGTGATCAGTTCATGATAGCCACGTGATAAGTGTATGATCAGCCACGTGATCAGTGCATGATAGCCACGTGACCAGTACATGATTAATCAGTGCATGATCAATCACGTGATCAGTGCATGATCAGTCACGTGATCAGTGCATGATCAGCCATTTTTTTAGTGCATGATCAGTCACGTGATCACTGTATGATCATCCACGTGATCAGTGCATGCACAGTCAAGTGATCAGTGAATGATAGCCATGTGATCAGGGCATGATCAAGCACGTGATCAGTGTATGATCAGCCACGTGAACAGTGCGTGCTCAGTCACGTGATCAGGGCCTACTGAGCTGCGTTTTTCCTGTCTGCTCAGCTGCTTGACAAGAGCCAGCTGAGCTGCTTGATTCCTGCCTGCTCATCGTCTTGATAATTGCCAGTTGAGCTGCGTGATTCCTGGCTGCTCATCTGCGTTATTATTGCCAGCTGAGCTTCGTGACTCCTGCCTTCTCATCTGCTTGACAATTGCCAGCTGAGCCGTGTGATTCCTACCTGCTCATCTGCTTGACTTTTGCCAGCTGAGCAGCATGATTCATCACAGGTGATGTCCATGATTATTGCCTGCTGAATGCGTGATTTGTGCCTGCTCAGCTCTTTGATTATTGCCTCCTGAGGCACATCATCAGTGCATGATAGCCACGTGTAAAGCGCATGATCAATCACATGATCAGCCACATTCAGACACATGACCTGTGCATGATTAGGCACGTGATCAGTTCCTGATCAGCCACGTGATCACTGCATGATAGCCAAGTGACCAGTACATGATTAATCAGTGCATGATCATCCATGTGATCAGTGCATGCACAGTCAAATGATCAGTGGATGCAGTCACGTGATCAGTGTATGATCAACTTCGTAATCAGAGTATGATCAGCCACGTGATCAGTGCATGATCAGCCACGTGATCAGTGCATGATCAGCCACGTGATCAGTGTATGATCAGCCACGTGATCAGTGCATGATCCAGAAGGTGATTAGTGCATGATCAGCCACGTGATCAGTGAATGATCACCACGTGATCAGTGTATGATCAGCCACGTAATCAGTGCATGCACAGTCACGTGATCAGTGTATGATCAGCTTCGTGATCAGTGCATGGTCAGCCACGTGATCAGTGCATGATCAGGTACGTGAAGAGTGCATGAGCAGTCACTTGATCAGTGTATGATAGCCAGCTAATCAGTGCACGATCAGCCACGTGATCAGTGCATGATATCCACGTGATCAGTGCATGATTAGTCAAGTGATCAGTGCATGATATGTCGCTTGATCAGTGTATGATAGCCACGGAATCAGTTCATGGGCAGTCATGTGCTCAGTGGATGATAGCTATGTGATCAGTGCATGATCATCTACGTCATCAGTGCAAGATTGCCACGTGATCAGTGCATGGTTAGTTAAGTGATCAATGTATGTTTAGCCACCTGATCAGTGCATGATCAGTCACGTGATCTTGGCATGTGCACTCATGTGATCAGTGCATGATAGCTACACAATCAGTTCATAATCAGTCAGGTGATCATTGCAGGATCAGCCACGTGATCAGTGAATGATAGCCACGTGATCAGTGCATGAACAGGTAAGTGATCAGTTCATGGGCAATCACATGATTAGTGCATGATAGACACGTGATCAGTGCATGATAGCCAGTGATCAGTGCATGATCAGTCACGTGATCAGTGCATGAGCAGTCAAGTGATCAGTGTACGATCAGCCAAATGATCAGTGCATGATCATGTACGTGATCAGTGTATGATCAGGCACATGATCAGTGCATGATAAGTCACGTGATCAGTGTATGATCAGCCACGTGATCAGTGCATGATCAACCACGTGATCACTGTATGATAAGCCACGTGATAAGTGCATGCACAGTCACGTGATCAGTGTATGGTCAGCTTTCTGATCAGTGCATTATCAGGCACGTGATCAGTGCATTATCAGAAATTTGATCAGTGTATGATCAGCCACGTGATCAGTGTATGATCAGCCATGTGATCAGTGAATGATCACCACGTGATCAGTGCATGATCAGCCACGTTATCAGTGCATGCAGAGTCACATGATCAGTGTACGATCAGCTTCGTGATCAGTGCATTATCAGCCAGGTGATCAGTGCATGATCAGGCCAGTGAAGAGTGCATGATCAGTCACGTGATCAGTTTATGATAGCCAGGTTATCATTGCATGATCAGCCACGTGATCAGTGCATGATCAGCCACGTGATGAGTGCATGCACAGTCACATGATCAGTGCATGATTCAGGCACGTGATCAGTGCATGATCAGTCAGGTGATCAGTGTATGATCATCCACGTGATCAGTGCACGATAGCCAGTTGACCAGTGCATGATCAGTCACGTGACCAGGGCATTATCAGCCACGGGATCAGTGCATGATAGCCATGTGATCAGTGCATGATAGCTACGAGATCAGTGCTAGATCAACCACGTAACCAGTGCATGATCAGCCACGTGATCACTGTATGATCAGCCATGTGATCAGTGCATGTGCGGTTACCTGACCAGTGTATGATCAGCCAGGTGTTCAGTGCATGATAGCCAAGTGATCAATGCATGATAGCTACGTGATCAGTGCATGCTCAGTAACATGAGCAGTGCATGATAGCCAGGTGATCATTGCCTACAATTACGTGATCAGTGCATGTGCAGTCACGTGATCAGTGCATGATAGACACGTGAACAGTGCAATGATAGCCACGTGATCAGTGCATGAACTCTAACGTGATCAGTGCATGTGCAGACACGTGATTAGTGTATGAGTCAGCACAAGATCAGTGCATGATAGCCACGTGATCAGTGCATGATAGCCAAGTGATCAGTGCATGATAAGCCACGTGATCAGTGCATGATCAGTCACGTGATCAGTGTATGATCAACCACGTGATAAATGCATGATAGCCACCAGATCAGTGCAAGATCAGTCACGTGATCAGTGCATGATCAGCCACGTGATGAGTGCATGATAGCCATGTGATCAGTGCATGAATAGCTACGAGATGCAGGGCATAATCAGCGCACGTAACCAGTGCATGACAGCCACGTGATCACTGTATGATGAGCCACGTAATCAGTGTTATGTGCAGTCACGTGATCAGTGTATGATCAGCCACGTGTTCAGTGTCATGATAGCCAAGTGATCAATGCATGATAGCTACGTGATCAGTGCATGCTCAATAACATGAGCAGTGCATGGTAGCCACGTGAGCATTGCCTACAATTACGTGATCAGTGCATGTGCAGTCACGTTGATCAGTGCATGATAGACACGTGAACAGTGCATGACCAGTCACTTGATCAGTGCATGTGCAGTCACGTGATTAGTGTATGATCATCCACGTGATCAGTGCATGATAGCAACTGAATCAGTGCATGATAAGAAACGTGATTTTGTGCATGATAAGCCACGTGATCAGTGTACGATCAGACACGTGAATAGTGCATGATCAGCCACGTGACCAGTGCAATATCATCCACGAGATGAGTGCATGCACAGTCACGTGATCAGTGTATGATCAGCTTCATGATCAGTGTATGATCAGCCACGTCATCAGTTCATGGTCAGGCATGTGTCAGTGCATGATTAGTCATGTGATCAGTGTATGATCATCCATGTGATCAGCTGCATGATCAGCCACGTGATCACTGTATTATCAGCCACGTGATCAGTGCATGATCCACAACCTGATTAGTGCATGAACAGGCACGTGATCAGTGCCTGATAGCCACGTGATCAGTGCATGATCATTCAAGTGATCACTGCATGATATGTCACTTTTGAATCAGTGTATGGATATCCACATGATCAGTTCATGCGCAAGTCATGTGAATCAGTGCATGATAGCTACGTGATCAGTGCATGATCAGCCACGTGCATCAGTGCAAGATGTCAAGTGATCAGTGCATGATCAGTCACGTGATCAGTGCATTATCTGTCACATGTCCAGTGTATGATATCCACGTGATCAGTTCTTGCGCAGTCATGTGATCAGTGCATGATAGGTAAGTTATCAGTGCCTTATCAGCCACGTGATCAGTGCAAATATCGCCCCGTGATTCAGTGCATGATTATTTAGGTGATCAATGTATGATTAGCCACATGATCAGTGCATGATAGCCACGTGATCAGTGCATGATCAGCCACGTGATCAGTTCATGATAGGCACGTGATCAGTGCATGATCAGTCACATGATCATGGCATGCCCAGTCATGTGATCAGTGCGTTATAGCTATACGATCAGGTGCATAATCAGTCATGTGATCAGTGCATGATCAGCCACGTGATCAGGGCATGATAGCCACGTAATCAGTGCATGAACAGGTAAGTGAATCAGTTCATGCGCAGTCACGTGATTAGTGCATGATAGACACATGATCAGTGCATGATAGCCAGGTGAACAGTGAATGATCATCACGTGATCAGTGCATGCCGCAGTCACGGGATCAGTGTATGATCAGCAAATGATCAGTGCATGATCAGGCACCTGATCAGTGCATGATAAGTCATGTGATCAGTGTATGATCAGCCACGTAATCAGTGCATGATCAGCCACGTGATCAGTTGTATGATCAGCCACGTGATAAATGCATGATCAGCCACGTGATCAGTGCATTATCAGCCAAATGATCAGTGTATGATCAGCCACGTGATCACTGCATGATCAGCCACTTGATCAGTGCATATCAGCCACGTGATGAGTGCATGCACAGTCATGTGATCAGTGTATGATCAGCCACGTGATCAGTGCTATGATCAGGCAACGTGAATAGATGCATGCACAGTGCATGTGATCAGTCGTATGATCAGCCACGTGATCAGTGTCACTGATCAGTTCGTGATCAGTCCCATGATCAGGCACGTGATCAGTGCATTATCAGTAATTTGATCAGTGTATTTCAGCCACGTAATCAGTGCATGAACAGCTACGTGATCATTGCATAATCCGCAACGTGATTAGTGCATGATCAGTCACGTGATCAGTGTATGATCAGCCACGTGATCAGTTCATGATCTCCCACGTGATCAGTGCATGATAAACCACATGATCAGTGCAGGCACAGTCACGCGATCAGTGTATGATCAGCTTCGTGATCATTGCATGATCAGCCACATGATCAGTGCATGATAGCCATGTAATCAGTGCATGAACAGGTAAGTGATCAGTTCATGCGCAGTCACGTGATTAGTGCATTATAGACACATGATCAGTGCATTATAGCCAGGTGATCAGTGAATGATCAGTCAAGTGTTCAGTGCATGCGCAGTCACGGGATCAGTGTATGATCAGCCAAATGATCAGTGCATGATCAGGTACGTGATTAGTGCATGATCAGGCACCTGATCAGTGCATGATAAGTCATGTGATCAGTGTATGATAAGCCACGTTAATCAGTGCATGATCAGCCACGTGATCAGTGTATGATCAGCCACGTGATCAGTGCATGATCAGCCCACCGTGATCAGTGCATTATCAGCCAAATGATCAGTGCATGATCAGCCACAGGTGATCAGTGCATGCACAGTCATGTGATCAGTGTATGATCAGCCACTGATCAGTGTATGATCAGCTTCGTGAACAGTGCATGAACAGGCACGTGATCAGTGCATTATCAGTAATTGTTCAGTGTATTTCAGCCACGTGAACAGTGCATGAACAGCCACGTTGATCATTGCATAATCCGCAACGTGATTAGTGCATGATCAGTCACGTGATCAGTGTATGATCAGCCACGTGATCAGTGTATGACCAGCTTCGTGATCAGTGCATGATCAGGCACGTGATCAATGCATCATCAGTAATTTGAATCAGTGTATTTCAGCCACGTGATCAGTGCATGAACAGCCACGTGATCAGCGTATGATCAGCCACGTGATCATTGCATAATACGCAAAGTGATTAGTGCATGATCAGTCACGTGATCAGTGTATGATCAGCCACGTGATCAGTTCATGCTCTCCCACGTGATCAGTGCATGATCAAACCACATGGTCAGTGCAGGCACAGTCACGTGATCAGTGTATGATCAGGCTTCGTGATCATTGCATGATCAGCCACATGATCATGCATTGATAAGGCCAGTGAAGAGTGCATGATCAGACACATAATCAGTGTATGATAGCCAGGTTATCATTGCATGAACAGCCACCGTGATCAGTGCATGATACAGCCCACGTGAACAGGTGCATGCACAGTCACGTGATCAGTGTATGATCAGCTTTTGATCAGTGCAATGATCAGCCAAGTGATATCAGTGGCATAATCAGACTCCGTGATCAGTGCATGGTCCAGTCCACGTGATCAGTTGTATGATCAGCCACGTTGGATCAGTGCATGGATCACCCAATGTGTCAGTGCATGATAGATATGAGATCAGTGCATGATCAGCCACGTAATCAGTGCATGATCAGCCACGTGATCACTGTATGATCAGTCACGTGATCAGTGCATGTGCAGTCACGTGATCAGTGTATGATCAGCCACGTGTTCAGTGCATGATAGTCAAGTGATCAATGCATGATAGCTACGTAATCAGTGCATGCTCAGTCACATGAGCAGTGCATGATAGCCACGTAATCATTGCCTACAATTATGTGATCACTGCATGTGCAGTCACGTGATCAGTACATGATAGACCAGTGATCAATGCATGATAGCTACGTGATCAGTGCATGCTCTGTCACATGAGCAGTGCATGATTAGCCACGTGATCAGTGCATGATAGCCACGTGATCATTGCATACAATTACGTGATCAGTGCATGTGCAGTCACGTGATTAGTGCATGTGCAGTCACGTGAGCAGTGTATGATCAGCCACGTGTTCAGTGCATGCTAGACACGTGATCATTGCATGATAGCCACGTGATCAGTGCATTATCAATCACGTGATCAGTGCATGCGCAGTCCCATGATCAGTGTATGTTCAGCCACGTGATCAGTGCATGATAGCAAACTGATCAGTGCATGTTAAGCAACGTGATTAGTGCATGATCAGCCACGTGATAAGTGTACGATGAGACACGTGATCAGTGCATGATTAGCCACGTGATCAGTGCATGATAGCCACCTGAGCAGAGCATGATAAGCAACGTGATTAGTGCATTATCAGCCACGTGATCAGTGTATGATCAGCCCCATGATCAGGGCAATATCAGCAACATGACCAGTACATGGACAGTCACGTGATCAGTGTATGATCAGCTTCATGATCAGTGCATGATCAGCCACGTGAGCAGTTCATGGTCACGCACGTGATCAGTCCATGATCAGCCACGTGATCACTGTATTTTCAGCCACGTGATCACTGCATGATCCACAACGTGATTAGTGCATGATCAGCCACGTGATCAGTGTATGATCAGGCACGTGATCAATGCATGATCAGCCACGTGATCAGTGCATCATAAGCCACGTGATCAGTGCATGCACAGTCACGTGATCAGTGTATGATGAGCTTCGTGATCAGTGCATAATCAGCCACGTGATCAGTGCATGATCAGGCACGTGAAGAGTGCATGATCAGTCACGTGATCAGTGTATGATCAGCCACGTGATCAGTGCATGATAGCCACGACTGTGCATGATCAGTCAGGTGATCACTGCATGATCAGCCATGGGATCAGTGCATGATAGCCATGTGATCAGTGCATGATACTTACGAGATCTGTGCATTATCAGCCAAGTAATCAGTGCATGATCAGCCACTTGATCACTGTATGATCAGCCACGTGATCAGTGCAATGATAGCCAAGTGATCAATGCATGATAGCTAAGTGATCAGTGCATGCTCAGTCACATGAGCAGTGCATGATATCCACGTGATCAGTGCATGATCAGTCACGTGATCAGTGCATGATAGCCACGTGAACAGTACATGATTATTCAGTGCCTGATCAGCCACGTGATCAGAATATGATCAGCCACGTGATCAGTGTATGATCAGCCACACGATCATTGCATTATCCGCAACATATTTAGTGCATGATCAGGCACATGAACAGTGTATTATCAGCCATGTGATCAGTGCATGATCAGCCACGATGAATGCATGATCACCCACGTTTTCAGTGCATGCACAGTCGCGTGATCAGTGTATGATCAGCTTCGTGATCAGTGCATGCTCAGCCACGTAATCAGTGCATGATCAGGCACGTGATCAGTGCATTATCAGTCACGTGAACATTGTATGATCAGCCACGTGATCAGTGCATAATCAGCCCCTTGATCAGTGCATGATCATCCAAATGATCAGTGCATGCAGTCTCGTGATCAGTGTATGATCAGCTTCGTGATCAGTGCATGATCAGCCACGTGATCAGTGCATGATCAGCAACGTGATCAGTGCATGATCAGTCAAGTGATCAGTGTTTGATAAGACAGGTGATCAGTGCATTATTGCCATGTGATCAGTGAATGATCAGCCCCATAATCAGTGCATGATAGCCACCTGACCAGTCCATGATCAGCAACGTGATTAGTGCATGATCAGCCACATGATCAGTGCATGATCAGTCACGTGATCACTGTATGATCAGCCACGTCATCAGTGCACGTGCAGTCACGTGATCAGTGCATGATCAGCCACGTGATCACTGCATGATAGCCATGTGATCATTGCCTACAGTTACATGATCAGTGCATGGGAGTCAGGTGATCAGTGCACGATACCCAAGTGATCACCGCATGATCAATACCATGATCAGCAATATTCAGACACTTATCACTGTATGCTCAGTCACGTGATCAGTTTCTGATCAGCCACGTGATCAGTGCATGATCAGTTTCGGGAGCAGAGTATGATCAGCCACTTGATCAGTGCATGATAGCCACGTGATCAGTGCATGATCAGTCACGTCTTCAGTGCATGATCAATCACGTGATCAGTGCATGATCAGCTACGTTATCAGTGCAGGATAGCCAGGTGATCAGTGCATGATCAGTCACCTGTTGAATGTATGATCAGCCACGTGACTAGTGCATGATCAGTCACGTGATCAGTGTACGATCAACCACGGGATCAATGCATGGTAGCCACCAGATCAGTGCATGATCAGTCACGTGATCAGTGCAAGATTGCCAAGGGATCAGTGCATGATTAGTTATGTTATCAATGTATGATTAGCCACGTGATTAGTGCATCATCAGCCACGTGATCAGTGCATGATCAGCCACGTGATGAGTGAGGATACGCAACGTGATGAGTGCATGATCAGCCACATGATCAGTGTAGGATCAGCCACGTGATCAGTGCATGATAGCCACCTGATCCGTGCATGATCAGTCACGTGATCATGGCATGGGCAGTCATGTGATCAGTGCATGATAGCTACGAAATCAGTTCATAATCAGTCACGTGATCACTGCATGATCATTCACGTGATCAGTGCATGCTAGCCACGTGATCAGTGCATGATAGCCACTTGATCAGTGCATGATCAGTCACGTGATCAGTGTATAATCAGCCTCGTGATCAATGTATATCATCCACGTGATCAGTGCATGATAGCCAAGTGATTCAGTGCATTTATAGCCATGTGATGAGTGCATGATCAGTCACGTGATCATTGTATGATCAACAACGGGATCAATGCATGATAGCCACCAGATCAGTGCATGATCAGTCAGTGATCAGTGCATGATCTGTCACGTGTCCAGTGTATGATATCCACGTTGTCAGTTCTTGCACAGTCATGTGATCAGTGCATGATAGCTAAGTTATCAGTGCCTGATCAGCCACGTGATCAGTGCAAGGTCACCCCGTTATCAGTGCATGATTATTTAGGTGATCATGTATTATTAGCCACATGATCAGTGCATGACAGCCACGTGATCAGTGCATGATCAGTCACGTGATCATGGCATGCGCAGTCATGTGATCAGTGCATGATAGCTACGCGATCAGTGCATAATCAGTCACGTGATCAGTGCATGATTAACCACGTGATCAGTGCATGATAGCCACGTGATCAGTGCATGATCAGTCACATGATCATGGCATGTGCATTCTTGTGATCAGTGCACTATAGCTAAGCGATCAGTGCATAAATCAGTCATATGATCACTGCATGATCAGCCACGTGATCAGTGCATGATCAGTCACGTGATCAGTGTATGATCAGCTTCGTGATCAGTGCATGCACAGTCACGTGATCAGGTATGATCAGCTTCTTGATCAGTGCATGATAGCCACGTGTTCAGTGCATGATCAGTCACGTGATCAGTGTGATAGTTCCAGTTATCAGTGCATGATCAGCCTCGTGATCAGTGCATGATCAGCCAAGTGATCAGTGCATGCGTAGTCACGTGATCAGTGTATGACAGCCAAATGATCAGTGCATGATCATGTACGTGATCAGTGCATGATCAGACACCTGATCAGTGCATGATAAGTCATGTGATCAGTTTATGATCAGCCACGTGATCAGTGCATGATCAGCCACGTGATTAGTGTATGATCAGCAACATGATCAGTGTATATCAGCCACGAGATCAGTGCATGAGGCAGCCAGGTGATCGTGCCTGCACAGTCCCGTGATCAGTGTATGATCAGCCACGTGATCAGTGCATGAACAGCCACGTGATCATTGTATGATCAGCCACGTGATCAGATGATCCACAACGGTTTAGTGCATTATCAGTCATGTGAGCAGTGTATGATCAGCCACTGATCAGTGCATGATCTCCCACGTGATTAATGCATGATCAGCCACATGATCAGTGCAGGCACAGTCACGTGATCAGTGTATGATTAGCTTTCGTGATCATTGCATGATCAGCCACGTGATCAGTGCATGATCAGGCCAGTGAAGTGCATGATCAGTCTCACGTGATCAGTGTATGATGCCAGGCTATCATTGCATGAAAAGCCACGTGATCGTGCATGATCAGCCACGTGATCAGTGCATGCACAGTCACGTGATCAGTGTGTGATCAGCTTCGTGATCAGTGTAGATCAGCCACGTGATCAGTGCATGATTCAGGCACGTGATCAGTGCTTGATCAGTCATGTGATCAGTGTAATGGTCAGCGGGTGATCAGTGCATGATCAGCCACGTGATCAGTGCATGAACAGGCACCTGAAGAGTACATGATCAGCCGCGTGATCAGTGCATGATCAGCAACGTGATCAGTGCATGCACAGTCACGTGATCAGTGCATGATCAGGCCAGTGAAGAGTGCACGATCAGTCACGTGATCATGTATGATAGCCAGGTTACCAGTGCATGATCAGCCAGGTGATCTGTGCGATATCGCGAAGTGAGCGTGCATGCACAGTCCCTTGTCAGTGTATGATCAGCTTTGTGATCAGTGCATGATCAGACACGTGATCAGTGCATGATCAGGCACGTGATCAGTCATGATCAGTCACATGATCAGTGTATGATCAGCCACGTGTTCAGTGCATGATAGCAATCGTGATCAGTGCATGATCAGCCACGTGATCAGTGTATGATCAGCCACGTGATCAGTGCATGATCAGCCACGTGATCAGTGCATTATCAGCCAAATGATCAGTGCATGATCAGCCACGTGATCAGTGCATGCACAGTCATGTGATCAGTGTATGATCAGCCACGTGATCAGTGTATGATCAGCTTCGTGAACAGTGCATGAACAGGCACGTGTCAGTGCATTATCAGTAATTTGTTCAGTGTATTTCAGCCACGTGAAACAGTGCATGAACAGCCACGTGATCATTGCAAATCCGCAACGTGATAGTGCATGATCAGTCACGTGATCAGTGTATGATCAGCCACGTGATCAGTGTATGACCAGCTTCGTGATCAGTGCATGATCCAGGCACGTGATCAATGCATCATCAGTAATTTGATCAGTGTATTTCAGCCACGTGATCAGTGCATGAACAGCCACGTGATCAGCGTATGATCAGCCCACGTGATCATTGCATAATACGCAAAGTGATTAGTGCATGATCAGTCACGTGATCAGTGTATGATCAGCACGTGATCAGTTCATGCTCTCCCACGTGATCAGTGCATGATCAACCCATGGTCAGTGCAGGCACAGTCACGTGATCAGTGTATGATCAGCTTCGTGATCATTGCATGATCAGCCACATGATCAGTGCATGATAAGGCCAGTGAAGAGTGCATGATCAGACACATATCAGTGTATGATATGCCAGGTTATCATTGCATGAACAGCCACGTGATCAGTGCATGCACATCACGTGATCAGTGTATGATCAGCTTTGGATCAGTGCATGATCAGCCAAGTGATCAGTGCATAATCAGACTCGTGATCAGTGCCATGGTCAGTCACGTGATCAGTGTATGATCAGCCACGTGATCAGTGCATGATAGCCATGTGATCAGTGCATGATAGATATGAGATCAGTGCATGATCAGCACGTAATCAGTGCATGATCAGCCACGTGATCAGTGTATGATCAGTCACGTGATCAGTGCATGTGCAGTCACGTGATCAGTGTATGATCAGCCACGTAATCAGTGCATGATAGCCACTTGATTACTGCATGATCAGTCACGTTATCAGTGTATTGATCAGCCTCGTGATCAGTGTATGATCATCCAAGTGCGCAGTGCATGATAGGCACGTGATCAGTGCATGAGAACCAACAGATCACTGCATGATCAGCCACGTGATCAGTGCAATGCTAGCCAAGTGATCAGTGCAGATAGCCAGGTGATCAGTGCATGATAACCACGTGATCAGTGCATGATAGCGACGTGATCACTGCATGATCATTCACGTGATCAGTGGATGCTAAGCCACGTAATCAGTGCATGATAGCCACTTGATTACTGCATGATCAGTCACGTTATCAGTGTATGATCAGCCTCGTGATCAGTGTATGATCATCCAAGTGCTCAGTGCATGATAGGCACGTGATCAGTGCATGAGAACCAACAGATCACTGCATGATCACCACGTGATCAGTGCATGCTAGCCAAGTGATCAGTGCATGATACCAGGTGATCAGTGCATGATAAACCACGTGATCAGTGCATGATGCCAACAGATCACTGCATGATCAGCCAGGTGATCATTCATGCTAGCCACGTAATCAGTGCATGATAGCCACTTGATAGTGCATGATCAGTCACGTTATCAGTGTATGATCAGCCTCGTGATGATCAGTGTATGATCATCCACGTGCTAAGTGCATGATAGGCACGTGATTAGTGCATGAGAGCCAACAGATCACTGATGATCAGCCACGTGTCAGTGCATGATAGCCAAGTGATCAGTGCATGATAGACACGTGAAAAGTGCATGATAACCACGTGATCAGTGCATGAAATCACGTGATCAGTGCATGATAGCCACTTCATCAGTGTATGATCATCCAGGTGATCAGTGCATGATAGGCCTGTGAACAGTGCATGATAGCCACAGATCACTGCATGATCAGCCACGTGATCAGTGCATGATAGCCAAGTGATCAGTTGCATGATAGCCACGTGATCAGTGCATGATAGCCACGTGATCAGTGCATGATCAGAGTCAGTTGAACAGTGTATGATCAACCACGTGATCAATTGCATGATGAGCCACCAGATCAGTGCATATCAGTCACGTGATCAGTGCATGATCTGTCACGGCCAGTGTATGATATCCACGTGATCAGTTCTTGCCAGTCATGTGATCAGTTCATGATAGCTAAGTTATCAGTGCCTGATCAGCCACGGGATCAGTGCAAGATCGCCAGGTGATCAGTGCATGATTATTTAGGTGATCAATGTAAGATTAAGCCACATGATTAGTGCATGATAGCCACGTGAATCAGTGCATGATCAGTCACGTGATCAGTGCATGACATGATCACCACGTGATCACTGCATGATAGCCACGTAATCTCTGTAGATCAGCCGCGTAATCAGTGCATGATAGCCACTTGACCAGTACATGACAGCCACCTGATCAGTGTATGATCTGCCACGTGATCAGTGCATGATAGCCAAGTGATCAATGCATGATAGTACGTGATCGGTGCATGCTCAGTCACATGATCAGTGCATGATCAGCACGTGATCAGTGCATGCACAGTTACGTGATCAGTGTGTGATCAGCTTCGTGATCAGTGTATGATCAGCCACGTGATCAGTGCATGATCAGGCACGTGATCAGTGCTTGATCAGTCATGTGAATCAGTGTATGGTCAGCGAGGTGATCAGTGCATGATCAGCCACGTGACAGTGCATGAAGACCAGAGAGTACAATAACATGAAGGTAACC